>NC_092861.1:59720591-59730676 GCF_032062135.1 Pyxicephalus adspersus
GTACTTTTTTAATTTACCGGTATGTATGCTTTTATTTTCTTTTTCTCCTAGGTCTTATTTTCGGGGTAGGTCTTATATTAGGGCAGGTTTACAAAATAGTGCTAGGTCTTACTTTCGGGGTAGGTCTTATTTTCGGGGTAGGTCTTATATTAGGGCAGGTTTACAAAATAGTGCTAGGTCTTACTTTCGGGGTAGGTCTTATTTTCGGGCAAACACGGTAGCTTGGTTGGAGTATGTTGTGTCCTTATTGGGGGAGGTAGGTTCTCCTCATTTTCTTTGCTGGTAGAACCCATTTCACAGATTGTTAATGTGGCATAAAGTGGAAGGTTAATTTCGCTCTTGAGGACTTGGTACCAATATAAAAAAAAAATCGCACCATTGATCTTTTCAGCTATCTGCCATTGTTCCCACATGCCTGCAATGAAGGAGGAATTTTTCCTACTGACCACCATAATGTTCTGTAAGCTGTGGATATTATATTTAAAGCTGGGCTACCCAAAGATCTGAAATTTCAAGGCTTCCTCCATGTTAAAAAGGTCATGAAAGACTGGTGTGGTAGATGTTATTGCAGGCTTCATGTGTTAAAGCTTCTAATGCTTTCTAAGATATGTTTATCATATTTCTATTTCATATAAATTCTATTTCAAATCTTACATAATGTAAAAAAATGTGACTGGTTTCTTCAAGATTTAGGACATAACCAGACCAGGGCACCAGTAGTACCACAAGGGACAGGTGTCCTCCCCAGATTGTCCTCATTCAACAGCTGCTCCGTCCTGTGTTTAGGGGGTGCTTTGCATATTGATTTCTAGGCACTCGCTGCCCTTGGGGGATGGGGGATTTTGGCAGCTTGTAGTTTGACAGCTATTTATCAGGTTTGGTGTAAACTGTCTGGAGGTCAGGCTTAAAGTAAACCTGTGCTTACTGCAAAGTGTTGAAATTGGCCACAACCATAAAACTGAAGTCCAGGTGCATGACAGGTTATGAAAGCAGACCCTCTATTTTTACAGGATAGAGCGGTTAATTCACGTAACTAAATAAATTGGGTCTGTGATTTCATCTCATTTTTATAATCTTTAATATTTATTTCAAATTCATATTAAGAGAGCTTATTTTTATATTTGAATTAAATCCGTGATTGGGACAAAATGGGTAAAAACAGAAAAGTTATCGGCTCCCAAAGAAACTGAACGAAATTACCTCTAGTTGTTCACCTATTGAGAAGCCAAACTTGTGGGCTGTAATATTTCATTTTTTGGTCTTATGGGCTGTAATATTTCATTTTAAGATGCATTTACTTGTACAGCAGTTCTCAGAACTGAATTCTCCAATTACTATACTACAAATTCACTGACCTCTTCAATATGTATGTATGTAAGGATATTGTCCATGTAGAGTGCAGAAGGTTACAAGTTATTTTGGCAGATGTAGAATGGAAGTTTCCCAACCATAGCAGGGCATAAAATAATTATTTTATATTGTTGGTTAGAATAACTAATATTCCATGTCCTTGGTGAGGACCAACTATGTCTTTGGTCTTATGGGCTTTTGGACGTTCAAGCATATTTTAAGATGAAATTAAAATATAAATTGTTTATATGTACAATACATGCACATTTCCCTATTTTATTGCTGCAATTTTTCTGTACTTGCAATGTGTTTTAACACAAAACTCATAATGTGCCAGGAATGTATTCTGCTTCTGTCTTCATCTTTGACATGGCAACCCTGTGTATTTACAGCTAGAAATTCCAAGCACTTGTCAGCCCTGCCTGCATCATTTGTGATGCATCACACAGAGCCCAGACCCCTTTACACTTCCATAACCCCTTCTCATAACAGCCTTAACCCTTGCTTGTGCTCATGCCAAGAGCACAGAAAGTTATCGGCTCACAAGGCTTCTAGCAGTTCAACAGGTCTTTTTTGATTTTGTAATGGTGAAAGTAACAAAAGTAAGAAATTTAGTACATTTTAGACTAGTAGTCTTGAATTTTAAATGTTCATTTTGTACGGATGTAGATATAATCATATAGGAAGGGTTTGTTTGATTGTGAGAAGGTAATTGTTATGGCATCATATTCAGACTTGCCTAAACCTAATCCTGGCCATTTTCCTTCCTAATGGCAACTGGTATTTGAGGAACAGAGTATTGGATTGTTGACTTGCTTCACCGAATTCTGATATGTTTGCAGCAACTCAAGTTCTTGGAGTTACTTGTTGAGCTTTGGTGACTCAGCCAGCTTTAAAGCTAAAAGGTCAGTATGTAAACTAAACTCTGATTGGCTGCCTATTGCATTAGTCTTGCTTATATTTCAGCTTTACACTGTCAATTCAATCAGGAAAAATGTTAAATATGTAAACACAATGACAAAACAAAGATACAATAGGATTCCTAACATATGAGTTTTCTTTATTTTTTTAGCAAAAGGATCCTCTTGTGGGTACACCCACATTTTATTAGTGGACAGGATGAGACATCTTTATTTACTTACCTGTAAATTTTTTTATGCCTCATAATGTGTAATATTAGAATACCTGTAAACTGTTAGATGTACATATTATCTATACAAATGTGCACTCCGTGCACAAAATTCAGGTGATCCACCCAGCCTATTACAGGCATTGAGTGATCCATTTTGTTTAAAATCTTTATTTGTAAGAGATTTGTAGAAGAATAAACCTCTATCAGGTTATCTTTTTGCTGTCTGCAGTCCTCTATAGTGATCTCTCTTGACTTCCTGTTCTCAACCTGCAACAGGAAACAGGAGGCAACTTTTAAAATGTGTTTGAAAGGAAATCGCCATAGTAGAGTAAAAACAAAAAACTTTTAAGAAAAATACAATGGGATTATCCATGCCTGCTTGAAAGGAAATTGTAATGTCCAGATTTCAGGTAAAAACTTGCTGCTTATAATTGAAAATACTGAGAAAGCATTGAATCCTAATCATTAAGTAAATAGGCATGTTGATTGACTTTAGGGATGGGCCAGTTCAAGGGATCTCCCTGTCTGTGTGATGCTCAAGTTCCCAAAAACTTACTACACCACCTATAAATTTGGGCAGCGTTGACATTAGATGATAACTTTATCTGTGGACCATTGATGACCCATTAAGCCTGGCTTAATTACCTGTGCAGCAGAAGAGTGCGAAGGTGTCCTAAAATATCATATTGTTCAGTCCATAGTAATAAACAGTGAAGGTGTATATAATTATCTGTTTAGATGTAATAAATAATGGGATAATTAAAAGCCAAACCTTTTATACCATATTTAGTTGGTTGGGATATCTGATTCCTAACAGTGACAGAATGTATTTAAGAAGTCATGCCATGTGAAATCACAAAATATATTAAGGTGTGGGTTTTCCTCTTCTAAGCAGAATTCTTAGTATCTACTTTTAACACATTAGTGGAATGACTCTGTTTTGGGACTTGGTTATTTTTCTGAAACATATCTAGGTTTGTTCAGCTGTGCCTGCAGCTCCACTCCTTAGCCATCCACTCTTACTAACTGGAATGACTATACTGCTGTTTTTACTGTGTTTGCTTATTCCCAGTGTGGAATTTATACAGAAGGTTTATGTTATTGGGAGTGTCTGCTGCCTTGACTCTGCAGACATCTGTTCTTATCCCAAGAGACCATAAGTGGTTGTGCAAGTCACAAGTATGCCTGGTGAATGTTTACTAGGACAGTAAAAGTTGTGTCTAGAAAACATCTTATTATTTGCTGTTTGGCTTATTTAATAATGTTGATTAATAATATATTCTAATTAGATTGAAGTGTGCAGTGCATTAGGGTTTCCAGTAGTACTCTGGGTCAAATCGTTTAGACTTCTCTGAACCCCTTTTTGAGAAATGAAAGCCAATGCAAATTCCTTTTGCTACAGTGTTAACCCTGCAGCAGAAAATTGGAAATCTGTAACTGTGTGCTTCTAGTTCTTAGACCCAATGTCCATTATTGCTCTTAGAGTTATTGTCAAATTAATTGTCGGATACCAATGCTGCTAAACTTAGTCTGGGTGTTGAAGCTTTTAAACTGTGGTCATGGATGAAAGAGTTTATAAACGATATCAAATTTTGTTTTTCCCTTTTTTTATCAAATTATTTGAAATGAACATAGTTCTTCACTTCTTTCATAGTTTTTCCCTTAATAATGCAAAAAAAATGGCAAGCACAAAACAAAGTGGACTATATCATTAGAATGTGTATATTTCAGTTAGCAAATGTTATGCTAAAACCTTATTTAGAATAATAATATATATTAGGATAGAATCATTTTATAAATTGATGGCAAACAATAATAGGAGGTACTCCCATGCTTTTGTTCTTGGAGACAATAGTCTCTACATTTGGTGTTAAAAATTATTGCTCAGGAATACGAGTGCATGGCTTTTACCTATCCAGACTTTACAGAACTATCTCTGTGGGTATATGGTAAACTGTTGAAATTTAGGATGGTGTTGACCATGTGAAGTCACAGACATGTTGTAATGGTTGGGGAGATAACCAGTGTTGTGTTACTGTTTCCGTGTGTAAATACACAGAATTACTGTTAGTGCAAACTAAGGGTTCTCTGAAATACACAATAATTATCAAACACATTTTGCCAATATCTAACCAGTTTTGGACACGTCCATTCTAAGTTTCAGATAGACTCCGTTAAAAATGTACTAATACATCTTATTCAAGCAAAATTTTTATTTGTTAAATGAGCTATGGGTGAAGACAATTTTATTTTATGCACTAGGATACTGAGTTTGTGTTTACTAAAATGAATATGGTAAAGTTGGAGGCATTTAAAAAATATATATTTTTATACAGTGCGAGTTAGGTGTAACTCTGCCATTGGGGCAATTTTATTTTTTTCTCATTAGAAGATTGTCTTATGTGTACCTCCTTAATAAACTTTGGGTCCTTCTCCAGCTTGCAGGTTACTTGCCATACTGTTTTTTGTGATCTACAGAGATTAGTGGAGTCTCCCATCTGAAAAGGAATATTTATAATAACTTGGAAGCCCTCAATTCTCAGCTCTCTAGTATAGAGCTGTCAAACCCTGGCAGTTTTTGATGTATTATAACGTAGGCCTAGCACAGTCCATTTTCTATCTGCTTCAGGTGACATTAGGGCTCTAGCAGCCCTCTATTGTCTCTTTAAAGGGAAACTGTCACCTTAACTTTATCTACATAGGGGGCTTTTCAATCCCCTTTGTACTAATGATAAAGTGAAGTAAAAAGCTCCAAATGTTAACTTGGTCACCTGTAAAGTGTCCCAATGGTTCTTGCTGTTTTGGCACATGTTTGGTATATCTTTTTAGTTGATGCATGTTTTGCCCATTATTTCTAAAACATCTACATTTATGTTCTTAGACAAAATCCTGCAAAAAACACTTTCAGCTGCATTACCACTTTAATGTATTAATGTTGATTGGAATGTGTGACTGAAAAACAATATTAAATGTTTTTTATTCTGGGTTATTGATATATTGTTTTTACGGCCTTATACCATTAGAATGCCTTTTCCTAAGACATGTATGAGATTTAAACCGATCCACAGAGTGTTTGTTTCCCTCAATGGGGAGCTTCACAGTCTTATGTCCTTAATATAGTAGTTCTAATGTTGAAAACATCAGCATAGACCTTTTTTTGGGCACAAAGTGAGGGCAGGCAGAGCTAATTAACCTACTGGTATGATTTTGGAATGTGGTAAGGACCAGGAGTTCTGAAGAAAACATGGGAAGAACATTGAAACCCCATACAGCCTGTTATACATTCAGACTTGGATGTACTCCTATTGCACAGTTATGTCTAGACCCCGGCATTTTTTCCTATTCTAATTGTATCTATGGTCCTGTTATATTGGTACAGGAGTGGATACATTTTATATAAAATCTACAGCATGTTTGATATCTGAAGTATTCCATTACCTTTCAATCCAAGGAACACTAATGTACTTTATTAAAAAAAATAAAATTAGGAGGATCAGCTGTACTAACGAAATTCCAAATGTTTTTGTAATAGCCAGTTATCTTTTTAAACATGAGCCTCACATTGTAGAACACCAGAAAACAACTGCTGAAAATAGTATTTATCAATATTATAAATGTGTTCCTTTTAAGCATGTCCATTTGCATCATTACTATCTATATTTGTATCTGTATATTTTAGGTACATTTATTGAGCTTTTATATAAAGAAAGTATATTTTTGCATGTAAAAAACACAACCAATGCTTGCCTATTAGGCTGTAAGTGTCATTTTTTTTTCTCCATGCAAAACCTGTGAATTAATTTCTTTTCTTTGATGTGAGAGCACCCAGGTCTTTGTTCTCCAGACATCTGTGTTTCAGCACCCATTTGACCACTGCATTAAGGACTGTTCTATATTTTTTTTTCTATTTCAAAGGGAGAGAAAAAAAAATCTTTTCTTTGACAACTCTCACTGGACTTTTTTTCTGTCTGCTCCTCTACTGGTGACTACAATATATTGGATTTTACAGTACTGTTCTTTGCTGGTGACATTCACCACCAGGACAACTAGGAGTTCAGTTGGTAAAAAAAAATACTGGCTGTTGGTTTTTGAAAAAAAAAGGGCTTGAGATTTAGGAAAGACTGATTTGCAGTGTGCATTAGAAAACATATTTAAATAGCTTTGAATTGAAATCTAAAACCACTTGCCATTAACCCCCCTAGCGGTCTAATTCTGTCCGTTTTTTTATGCAAAAAGTGATCCTTTTTGCATGGAAATTTTTGTTTATATTGTGGGCTTGTAATACTTAGTATTAACTCCCGGGTATGACAATTTGATTTATTTATTATATTATAATCATAAATTATAATTATAAATAATAATTTTAAAAAATAATGAAATAGACAACAATGTAATCTTAAAATAAAATTAAAAATGTACTTTTATTTTTATTTCATGTTGTGTGGTGTTTTTGTACTGTAAAAACCATTTAGAAGCAGATTACATTGTAAGTTTTTCAGAATCTGCTATTGCTGCTCGCATCTGCAATGAAATGTGAAGCACAATGCAGAAGTCCCGCATTGTGCTTTGCATCTCATTGCTGATGCGAGCAGCGATGTGGCTGGGACCCGGGTGGTATTTAAAAGCAGATTACTCGGTAATCTGTTTTTAAATTTCCCGCCCCGCCACTCCCCCCGATGGACTGGTGCCCCGTCATCACAGCGGGACCATCCGATCGCCGCTGGAGCGTGGGGCAAAGGTAAGGGGGGCTTCTAAAGTTACCCCGAGTGTGACTTGGGATTACCGCTTTTTGCATGTAAAAGCCATCCCGAGTCACACTCGGGATTACCGCTAGGGGGGTTAAAGACATTATTAGAGCCCATGCTGATGGGCTTTGGTTTTGTATTGCTAGCATTAGCTTCTAATCTGCTAGATTTTAGTAGAATTGTAAAGAAAGCCAATTATCGGGCGAGAAACATTGGACGTGTGTACGTAGCTTTAGTATATACTATTTTCCTATTGTCTTTGCATTATGCCCCAACTGTCCAGTGCTCTTATATTGTGGGCCACCATGGTGTCCAATCGTTTGTAAAACATGTAATCACTTGTAATAGTGCAATCATTTAAACTTAAAGAGAAAGTAAACTGAAAAATGGCATTTACTGGCCCAAAAAGTCCATTAGCAAATGCTATGCATCCAGGAGTGGTAACAGGCAATAACTGCTAGGCTTTTTTAGTTGTGCAAATGGCTGCAAAATCCTAGCAAAGTGTGCCCCCCACAAAAACTTACCAGTGGATTTGTCTGGGGCCTCAAACCACCCTTGAATTGGATATAGGATCTGGAAATATGTGCATTTTTTCCCCCCTATTACCTGAAAGAAAGAAAAAAACTTGAACCAGTTTGTTCCCATGTCAACCATTTTTACAATAAGTTTCAATTGTTTACAAAGTTTTGGAAAAAGTAATAATGTGAACTAAGGCTTTGTACACGTGTCAGATTCACGCCTATTATGAACAGTCAGGCTTGTTTCAGGTAAGAACCTGACCTGTACAGAGGTTGCCTGATGTTGTTCATGGATTCTTCCTGCCCAAGCAACCATTGATGAATGACTGCAATACAAGTAAAGGGAGGGGAGCACAGTGGGGTGTTGCTTTTTCTCACCCCTCCTCTATACAACTGCTTTGTGTACAGTGCTCATTCTTGTTCATCTGTCACTATTTTGTGGCTGGAGATGATCATAAAAGTTTCCATTGTCAATTGAAATTATGTGTATGCAGACTAGGTGAGAGGTAGCCGCTGTCAGTTTGCCTAGCAGAGGATGAAAAGTAGAAAGAATAGAGTAAGAAAGACACAAAGTACTAGGTCTTCTGCTTCTTTGGGAGCAGAGCTGACGGGCTGTCACAGCTTTTTCATAAAATGTACACTGAGCCTTATCCAAGCGTTTGTCTGACAGCTGGAGGGATTACTGAAAAGTGCTAAGTTCTACATCTGGGTAAAATGGGTTGGCGAGTACACTGCCTAAAGAATATGTAAACCTAACCAGTCAGTTTCATAACTATATATTTATTATAGGTGTGTTTGTAGGACATTAATATTAAATGAAAAATTGAATCCTAAACAGCTGGTATTTTTACTTTGTTGTTAACAGTCCAAATACACGGGGCAGCCAAGAAAATCTGGACAATGACACAGAGACTGATTCTGTTGTATCCGCACAGCGAGAAAGACCAAGAAGAAAGGAGCTTTCAGAACATGGTGAGTTGGCTTGTTTCCAAAACATTGCTTTAGGCACATTGTGTCTTCCTACTGACTTTCTCTTTTCTGTATAAATTTGTTACAGGTTATCAAATGTTTGTTTAATACATCAGAATTTGTCTCCTGCACCTTACAAGCTGGTAACTGCGCAGTGTTTATTGCTGCCACATTTACTAAATTATATCTTACAGAGAAGCAAGCTATGTCCTAAAGGTTTTGTTTGGTCCAAGCTTATCTAACAGATCTCCACCCGTTACCCACTTCTCTGTCCCACTCAACATTCATTCATTTCCCTATCACCCAAGCAAAGCTACTGTTTATAAGGATGCCCCTTTAAAAAAAAATTAAAATCCCAGTGCGTATTTCAGAGTGATAAAAACAATCTGTTATTCCACCAATGCAGGTACAGTAAATGTCATGGAGTACAAGTAGTTTGGGAGGAATGTGGATGACGACAGCCAGTGACCTAAAACTGTAACTGAAGCCCTAGCTTTACTTGTGACTTAATCCTAGAGTACCCCAATGTTTATTGGTTCTTTCGGGTGTAAGTAGATTCAAATACAGCAGGATTTCTTTTTATGTTTGAGACGCTTCTGTATTCCATTAGAGCTCATTTACTGACCTCCTCCTGACCTGAATATGTTGTCTGAAGCTACTTTTATATTTCTACTGACATGCGTAGGGATAAAAATCCATGTATCTAGGCCCTTTGTCTGCCACTGTTCATATGATGTCTGTGTATTTATACATAGTTAGAGCTGCTGTATATGCTGAATGTCAATGCTGAGCTTTACAAATGGAATATCAGTCTCATGCCACATTAATAAAGCTAGTTAATAAATTTTTAATTGCGTTGAGACAGGTGATACAATGCATCAGACCTTCACGGCTGATGACAGCGACTTACCATTAGATTTACGAGGTTTCAATTTAGCTTCAAACTCCTAATCAAACCTAGTCAAAGGTATCTGCTGGTGCTGAGGACATTCAGAAATATATCAATTTACTGTATTTTAGTTATTGGTTATTATCTTCCATAAACTGCTAGCTTGTTCCAAGTTTTTTCAACCCAACTTTCACTTTTAGCCTTTCTGATTTGTTTTGGTTTGTGTTTTTTTTGTTTGCACCCTACTGCTTTGGTATGTAAATTAACTATGCTGTAAATAGTTTATAAGTTGTTGATCAAGCCCAGGTTTTCCATACAATTGCAGCTGTTTAAATGTCCCTTTACCAGACTGCTTCCCATTTTCCCCTCTTGCTGCTGTTTCCTCTTTTCCATTCACCCTGCTAAATTCTGCTTTTGGACAGCTGATAGAAAGTGTCAGTGAAAGAGATTAGAAGATATGGTACCTTAATCCCTGAGATAAA
>NC_092861.1:59731241-59741023 GCF_032062135.1 Pyxicephalus adspersus
TTGGAAAGGATCGTGAAAGATCCTTTCCAACGACAAAAATTGGAAGTGTGTACGCAGCTTAAGCACCTTTTATAGGTATAGTATAGATAAAAAGATATTTACATGTTGGTGTGTATTAAAATACATGCCCTGCAGTCTATTTACATTTTATGTAAATTTGAAGGTACTAGTTCAGAAAATATATAGTGAGATTTACCCTTTAAATGTGGTAAATTAAACTGTGAGTGCCAGCTTTGGCAGAAAATGTGCATGATAATCTAGGACAGCCCAACACAGGACTCCAGATAAGTGAATTTCACTTTTAATAAATTGGAACTCATCAAAACATTTGTTGAAGTCTGCATTAGGGTGTGTTAAAACTCTCGTGTCTAATACAAATATTGATGTGATTTGCATTCTATTACCTTCAGGGGAAAAAAACTCGCACAAAATGAATGTGTGTTGTTGTGATTCAGAGTGTTTGCGTTAAAGCCAGGCAACTAGCTTTTTTAAAAGTTCAGCTACCATTCTCCTTTTCTTAACAGGTCTCTTGTAAGCATGTTCAAGACCAGTCATCCCCTTTTCTATGCCACCTCAAAGGTCAGCTTTCTCCTGTGAAGAATTTCCAGGACCGAGATGTATGAGTGTGTTTGTGTGTGTATATTCCACTCTTCACGATATTTCAATTCATGGAAGCAGAGTTCTTTTAAGTTCCCTTCTAGCATTTTGATCTGGTTGAGGTTTGGACTTTTCCCCCCCCCCCAAGCCTTTCCGTAATGGATTTTTTGGGCGTTGCTGGTATCATTTTCCTTTTGTATGACCAAATGTTAACCAAGCTGTACCTGTCCAACAGATGGCATTACATTTGACTCAAGAATACTTTGGTATACAGAGGAGTTCATAGTTGACCCAGTGGCTGCAAAACAATCCCAAATCACCACCCCTACACCACTGTTTGCCAAAAACCCAATGCAATTTATCAGCACATATGTTGGGCATTATTCCACAAGACATTATGTGAATTATTCACTAAAGAGAATTATGACCAATCATCTTTGGCAATGAAAATCTAGCATCTAAGCATGATTAAAGTTACTGTCTTTTTTTCAACCTGGACTACCTGTCTCCTGTACCTCATCAAATTTCTGTGGGTATTTGGAGTAACCCATAATAAACCCAACCTAGGAGTCAGAAGTAATTATCACTAGTAACCCATAAAGATAATGATCATCATTCATTCTCTCTGTAATCAGCCAATTCATATGATGGCCCCCATCATGTCATTAGTTTGTGTGTTTTTTTGTTTTTTGGATCTGTCTGATCATTGTTTGTCATTCAGATTAGCATGGATTGGGTGTGGCTAAAGGTGCCAGTTGTCTGACTATCTCAGATAGAGATCATTGAGGACCTAATTTGCATTTCCATGTCTGTTTTAGATGAGAAAATCATAAAGTTTCCTGTAGCAGACAGAGGGGTCTGTCATTCAGGATAGGTGTTTTGTTTCTTTGTTGTGCTTTGTAAATCTTGTTATTTTAATTTTATGTATGATGTTAGATGCCAACACCATCTACACCATTAATGGTTGTCAGTGTAGCTTCTCTTAGCAGATAGGCATCTGCAGACATGAGATCCAGTGAATGTCATGTCTTTGGGTTTTCTTGTTTTTAACCTTATATTGGCATTTGGGTATCAATTTGGCCATATAGAACTTACTATAGAAATAAACCTGTTGTAAGAGAACTATGAGGCTGACCTGCTTTAGAAAATGCTTGGTTATGCTGATCCCCCGGACTACAGTAATACAGTATCAGAAAAACAATATACAAACCAGAAAAGTCGGAGATCCTGTATAAGAGAAAGGTTAGCAGTGTCATCTTGTATATATTGTTCTTGTGAATGGTTGCCTTAGAATTCCAGTATTGTGGACTTCTCACCCTTCCCTCAAGCCAGTTTACATGTTGTTGGTTACTTGAAAAAAAAAATCCCATGCATACAATGCATAAAGCTAATACATTTTACTGTTTTAATTAAACGTTTTATCGTGTATTTGGGGAAAACTATTCCTAAAGTGGAGTTTATATAGCAATTATTCCTAGTGCCCCTTATAGCTATGAGGTAATATACTTTTTAGACATTAAGGAGTGGTTTTTCAGAGCTGTTGTGTTGAATAATTCAGGTGGTTCGTCCTACTAGCTCCACAAGATGTGTGCTTAACATTCAGCGTTTGAGAACAATACTCTGCATCCAGAATGTCACAAAGCATCTGCAGGGACTAGCAGACAAGCACCTGCCCACACCCTGCAGGTAACTACATTGTTTAGGGCTTGTTGCTCAGAAACTGAGCACCCTCCCTCTCCTATTTCAAAAGGGTAATCATGTGGGAGAGGAGGAGGAGTCGTTCAAAGAAGGCATGAAATGTTGTGAGAGCAGTGGTGAGGTAGTCGTGCAATATCCCAGTTTTTTGGTCTGGACAGCATGGCTTTCAGAGGGGAGAACATTTTACTGTCAAAGTGGTAGCCGGAGTTCTAAATTCGACAAAAGGATCTCGTATACGTTCCGAAGAGACCTGGATGTTGTGATGTTGGCAGCTATGCTCTTAACTGGCCTTCACATCTTTTACGTGGGTTTTAATTAACTGTTGAATAAGAAGCATTCTTTTATGGATATCTAGAAGGATCAGAAGTTTATTACTCTTTGACTGGAACTGAAGCACCCTTCCAAAATGGTGATGGTTCTTTGCTTCGGAAGTAGGGAAAGAAACCGCTCTGGATCCAGATCACAATCTGCTGCACATCAGGACAGACCTTCTCTGGGTCTTCATCCTGACTTCTGGTATCCAGGCCCAGATCAGAGAAGCCCTCATAGTGAGTGTCTCATACCTGCCCTAATACATTGTGTAATCCATATATCCATAATTTTCTGTAACCATAATTCATTAAAATTCTGCTTAAATAAAGTATATCAATGAAAGCTGCTTGAATTAGAGGGTATTTGGAAGCCCTTTCATAATTTTAATCCAAATGTTCATATCCAGGACCACGTCTGCTTTTTTTTTTGTACTCTTGAGATCAGAGCTACCTGGTGCCTTGCATTCTTTCCCTGTGTTTGCTTGGCTAAACCGGTTCTTTTGGTTACTGGAGGAAATGTCCTCTATTGGGTATCAGATATCAGTGTGAAATCTGTGCTGGAAGTGTGTGCTTCTCATGCCTTATGTTTATATTTTGTGTTCTGGTACATCTTTTTTTACTACAAAATATATTCTTTTATTACTGAAAAGCCTCTCAGTTTTTCAGGTGTTTGTATATATAATAGGCGTTAGTCACATTCAAATGAACAAGTCTACCTATACTGGTCAGAAAGAATTTATGAAGCAGCATTAAAATCTGTGAAACCTCTTCTATGTTACAAAAACTAATCCAGTGGAACGTGACTATTACTACTTGATATATTCTGTTTTTCCACTGTTACTTGATGCACAAGGTCTTGGCTAAGTTTGCTAGAGACATCTAAATTAGTAAAGTTCTGGGCCATTCTTTACAGGCATGAGGGTTTGTGGACAAGATATAAATATGACAAGTGTTTTCTACAGGTTTAGTGCATATACATAGCATATACGTTGTGGTTTGCAGCTTTGTGACCCCCATACACCAAGATGCAAAGCAGTGTGTTGGTACTTTTACTAAAATTGCATGTTGTGGGACACCCCTACTAAAGCTGCTCTTTTGTAGGTGCCCAGACCCAGTTTGTTATTCCTTAAATTTTGTTCATTGTCAGAGTTGCTCTGATGTTTGCTTATTTGACCTGGTTCAAACACTTCACATTCAAGAACTGTTTACCTGCTGCCTTTTAAATCCTTCCTCTTGACAGGTGCCATGTTAATGAGATAAATCAGTGTTATTTTTTTTTTTTTTACTTTTGTCTGGCTGTTACACACTGACCAGTGATTGGTAAATGTGTGTGGGTGTACTTACATTCATGTGCTTGTATGTGTGTGTATACGGTGTTCTCCTTAGCCCACTTTAGCTGGGGGGTTATTAAAAAGTTGGGTCCATGACAGCCTGCAGCTTCTTCCCAACCAGCTTAGGATCATTTCTGGAGAGAAGTGTGTGTGTGGGCTGTCCCTTTTTTCTAGTGCACTTTCTGAAAAAAAAATTGTCTTTAGAGCTGCTTCTGGCTATGTATTAAACGAGTCTCCTCAGTCATTTTCTGATTATAACTGTATGGCACAGATTTTACAAACGTTTTTCTGTCTGTGTCAATAAGTACTCATTATGTCAGACAAGTTTTTTCTTGTCACTACATTTTTTTTCTAGTTGTGTGATTTATTTCCTCTTTTTTTTTTTTACCTGTTTTTGTGATTTATTTATGTTCGTTTGAAATGAGGAGGTCAGCAGAAGCTAGCATATCATCACTGACTCTTGACATGTTTGGTATCCTTGCCTTGCGTGCTAGAGGATCATGTGTATATACGTATGTTAGTACCCTAAATGTTTGCATATGAAAGCACTGAAAAATCATGTCCTTGAAATGTTTTTCTTATTCATAAATTATTTTAAAGTCACTTGCAATGTGTTAAGCTTTCCAGAAAGATCAACTGGTAGATTGCTTAGCACAGCTCCTTTCCTTCTTGCATGTGTGAACCCTGGCGGTGGATTAGTACTGGATGTGCTGGTTTATCTTGACTTTACCCCTTCCCTCACATCACCTAACTTTTTGTGTGTATACGGAGAGAGGAGCTGTGGGGCAATCTTATTAGGTTGTCATTTAAGTGAATTGAATGGGGTTATGACTTATGACATATACAAGATGGTGGCGCTCAGTAGCAGTATCAGGGCTTTTAGACATAAGGAATGCTTCCACAGGTAGAGAACATCTAAAATTTTGTTGAAATGATTGCTCTTGCGACAGGATAACTTTGAGTATAGCTTTAGAATATTTAGTTACTCCAAGCAATCTGATGTTTCTGATGTTGGATGTGTAGCACGGATGTGATAAAGGTTATTGGGTTTGAGGAAAGGAATGGTCGATTGGTTTTGCTTTAAGGTGAGATCAGATGTTATTCTAAGGGGATTACCCACTGCAAATAAATGCCACCAATGCTCACCTGTCAAAGCAGTCGAATGCATCTAAGGTATGCAAGTAAGAGTTCTCATGTAAGGAATAACAAAGCATGTCAAAATACCATCCGGTTTAGGTATGACATACTAAGATAATATAAAACATAGAATCGATTCAGCAGATACATGTAATTCCTTACTTATGCACTAAATCAGTTTTTTGAGTATATAAATAAGACAAAACAGCTAGAACTCTGTGTAGCCCTATGGATTTCAAGCTTGGAATCGTACCTTCTATTATTGTCTGTGAACAGATTTTTCATTTGGCAGCTTACCAATCTTGAGCCTTGAACCAAAAAGTGTCCTTTTTTTGGTAGATGTCAGCTATAAGCCACGCATTTGGTGATGTCTCGGGGTTTAAGTTACTTTGTCCTCATAGCTTCTATTGCCAATGGCAGGCACTGAAACACTTTTTAGCTGGCCATATTGGCATTAAGATTCCAGTGTTGAAGTGACAAGGATAAAAGGAAGAGCTAGCTCTGACACCCATCTTCACTAACTGAAACTTCCCTATGTTGCTAAGATAGACTGGCTGCTTGTATGTGCAGTCAGTGCCTCATGTTTGGATATAACAATAAAGCGTGGTCTTTTTAGTCTAATATACGCTGATTTTTCTAACATCTATTAATCTGTCTAACCATACATATCCTTACCATACAATGTTCTCTCATAACGTATAGTACCAGTATTCATTGAGCTTTCCCAAAAAGCAGAGTGACAGTGGACTTAAGGGAAGGAAGCTATATGCAGCTATACTCTTGGAAGTATTGTGTACAGTTTGGGCAAACCTTGTTCACAGTGGCCATTGTCATGTCATGGTGTCATTTTTATTTGCATAAATAATATATTGTTCTTGGTTGGTTTTGAGTTTTATGGCATTACATTCCATAATATAATGTATGAACATGTATGCATCCAAGTTCTCTTTTGTCATTCCTGGCTATCCAGAAACTGAAGTTATCTAAAGAGTTGCACCTCGCTTATATTGGGTGGTGATTTGGTGATTACTAGAATTAGTGTTCATTTTTGTATTTATATATGTAACATTACATTGTAATAATTGCTAAAGAGGTCCAAATGCAGCTGTAAATCTCTCTACAGGTTGTAAATAGATCAGACTCCAATCATCACCAGCAATTTTATAAAAATCTCTTATTTGTAGTTTTTAAATTGTCAAATCAGCAGTAGAACTTCGTTTAGTGGATTAGACTGTGTTGACCAAGACGTTTAAAATAAAATAGAGAAAAAACACTGTTAACATTTCAGAATTGGAATAAGCACTTTACTGACCTATCCAATCGTTATTTTTCTGCTTTTTGAGCATATACCCCCTTAGAATACAATTTTTCTAGAGGTTATTTAAAGTATGTTTAAATACTTTTTTTTAAAGATATATTAGTAATGTAGAAATGTATTGAAACATGTATGGGCATTAAATATCTTTTTTTCTTATTTTCTTTCTAGTCTTCTTCTTTCAGCAGCATCACGGATTCCACTATGTCTCTGAACATAATCACAGTCACTCTCAATATGGGTGAGTGTAGAATGCAGACTTCCACTTTCCTCTCTCATGACACGTCTAAAATAGTGACATTTGCCACAGTTTTACCTTCATAATATGTTGGTGCTGGTGGGGGATCTTACAGTTTGACCCAAAAAATTACATTTGGAAATTATTTTTATTTTTTAGACTTATTTGACATATCTAGACCCCAGCTAGTTCTTTTCTGTTTATTTCCTAGTTGGCGCTTTTATTACTGTTATATTATTTTTTTTAATTATTTATTTGTTATAAATTCGTTGTTTCTCTAGAAAAATACAACTTTCTGGGTATTAGCATCGTTGGACAAAGTAATGAACGTGGAGATGGAGGAATCTACATTGGCTCCATCATGAAAGGAGGCGCTGTGGCTGCTGATGGGAGAATTGAGCCAGGAGATATGTTTCCTATTTCTTCAGGTCAATGACATAAATTTTGAAAACATGAGCAATGATGATGCAGTCAGAGTCCTTAGAGAGATTGTGCACAAACCAGGGTAAGTCATTTATGTATTTAAAATACAATATGTCTCACGTAGGGGCTGTCTAAGTATCCCTGTTATAAACTATCACATGCTGAGTTTCACTGGATATTTACAGCTGGATAAAAGGGTTTTCAGCCTTGTCATGTTATAAAGGTTATAATCACATACAGAGCTTATTACTCAACCTTCTTTTGTGCTAGGCATCTGGTTCCAATAAACATGTGAAATAGTGAAGGCATGGCTGCAAACCTGTTTATTTAGAGGTTTAGTTTAAAGACCAGGTACGTCCATACATGAATTTGTGTTATCATGGAAAATTGGCTGGAAATTATCTTGGCTTCTGTAATAAAGCATATCTAAACTGAAAAACACAAATTTCATATAATGCAGCCTGTCGGTTCTTTAATGTGGTAACTGCATTATTTTTTGTTTTTTTTAACTTTTCTTTTGTTATGACCAGGGAATACTGTAAATAACGCAATTCCTTTTTTTGGGTGGTTACACTCACTTCTTCACTTTATTTATTGACGGAAAAATAGTTGTTACCCAGGCTAATTTTGTGATTTGGCCCTACCTACAAATAGGTAGTTTTCAATTTCATTCTATTCCATTCCGTCCCTTGTTACATGAAGAGGTTAGAAGTAAAATTTTGAAAAATTTAAAATAATGCGGAAAATACTTTTTTTTTTTTTTTTTTCATTTCCTTTAATGTCCCTTAATAAATTACTAAATACAGCTGTTTTTTAAATTGTACAAATAATATATTTAAAATGTTTTTAGTGGGTAATTGTGTTTATAGATGAGTTGCTTTAACAGCTTTTGTCTCCTGAATAAAATGGTGTTGAAAGTCCTACAGATTAGCCACCACTTTATCAGCACAGTTAAAGATTTGCACGCATTTTGAAAATGCCAACAGACTGGTTGACAGGAATGTGTTGAAATTCGTTGACAGTGGTTAATTTTTTGGGTTCCGCTGACTGTCTTGAATCTTTGAGAGATGTGCAGACAGGGCTGCTTGGAAAGAGCTATTGGACTAGAAAACTTCCCTCTGGTGCAGGGGGTCCCTGGGTCTAAACATGAAGGCAGCTTGAGGCACTTGTTTGCAGGCTGGGATGCCTGAGGGTTTTCTGCTAATACTTACATGCCTGAGTATCTTCAAGAGCATTTACAAAGCTAGAATAGAGAAGAGACTGTATAGCCTTCCTGAAGAGAAGTCTAAAATTTGCATGTGAAGATAAGTATCACTGGAGACAAAAGCCTAATAAATGTGTTTAAACAGGGCTGTCCAACTTCAGGGGCCTGAAGGGCTAAATTGTTCCCAGCCTAGATCTTGGAAGGCCATAGTCTCCCCCTGAAACAAAAGTTGCAGAAAGTGAGTGTACTATACAGCAGTAGGAAAATTGGAGTGTGTAGAGTGTACCATATGCTGAAAAATAGCCCCACACCATAATGTTCCCACCTCCAAACTTCACTGTTAGGCTACGTACACATGTGCAATAATTTTCCTTGGAAAAGATCTTTTACGGGCGAGGAGCGCTTTACACACGCCAGGTTTTCTTCCTATATCAATCTTGAGCTGATTATTGGAAAAGAACTATCTGACGTATGTACGTAGCCTTAGTATAGTGATTTTGGGTGTTGTGCAGTGCCATTTCTCCTAAAACATGGTGTGTGCAATGACGTCTAAGTTCTTTTCCTTCTGAATTCCAGCACTAACGGTGCTCACTGGAACCTTCAAAAGCTTAGAAATATGCCATTAACCAATGACATCAGTATGTTTTGCAAAAATAAGGTTGTGAAGGTATTTAGAGAGCTCTTTGCCTATACCCATCCTGAGATGCTTTTTGTGTAACACCTTTTTAATGAGAAACCTTTTTTATATACCATCAATTAGAACTAAAACAGATGATATTTACTCAGGAGCCAGGATTATTTTCTAAATACTGATAGATTTCAACTGGTTTCTTGGCTTTCCATGCCATTTTGCATCTCCTTTTTCTTCAGGTGTTCAATACTTATTACCTGTTCCAGTACACATAACATAATTTATGGACGTATTTATTTTGATTTTTACTTGGGTTTTTGCCGACATCTGGTGTAAGTTTCATCTCAATAGTTTCATTAGAATTATATTTACTGAGAAAAATTTTGACGTGCTCATTACTTATTTCCTCCTCTGTATGTAATAGGTGGTACCAGTTACAAAGCTTGCTGTTTTGCTTATATAGGATGCAGTATAACGTCAGTCTCAATAAAGTAGTTGAAATTTTCTATCCGAGCTTGGAAAGGATCAAAAAACAAATTGATTAATTGAAAAACAAATGATTATTAAAGGATTCGTTCCTATTTACGTTTTCATTATTTTGTATATATTGTTATTTGATGAAGAAATATGTTGTGTTTATTTAGTATTGGTATTTATAGGTAAGTGAGAAAATACATGTTGAAAATATATAAAATAATTATGCTACAAATATTTCTATACTATATTAGTAAATATTTCAACAGAGCCAACTTTTTTCTAATTTTGGTTCTGTACATTACCACAATTAATTTTAAATGAAACCACTCCGATGCAGTTGAACTGCAGACTTTCAGCTTGAATTTAGTGGGATGAACAAAAAGATTGCAATAAAATGTGAGGAACTAAAGTTTTTTTTTT
>NC_092861.1:59742816-59747228 GCF_032062135.1 Pyxicephalus adspersus
TTATTTATATTTTTGCTCTGATGGTGCCACGTTATATGTTGATGTGATCCGTGTACAGGATTTTTATTCTGTCCGAGAAACCGTAATACATACTTGAGGATAAAGCAAACAATCTTAATCTGCTTTACAGGCCAATCACACTGACTGTTGCCAAATGCTGGGATCCTTCTCCACGCGGTTGCTTTACTTTGCCCAGAAGTGAGTTCACAGATACAGAAAGTTTGTCTCTTGGAAGATTTTAATGTTTGAATCCTAATATACTTGTTACATTAAAATTACACATGTAAATAGGAAGCCTCTATACCCCGAGACTGGAGCTGGCATTTCCTTCTGTTCAGAAGCAAGACACTAACTTGTTCCATGTGCAGTTTATATGCTGGGATGAGTGTTATCACTGTTAGCAACTTTATTCATTAACTGCTATGGTTGTGTGAATTAGATAGTATGCACCCTATAATGGATTCCCTTTAGGAATATGAGGAAAGCTGAGGCTTTAGTCAACCAAAAGCTTTTGTTGTGTAACTGGTAGTGGGCTCCTGTAATGCCTAGCACCTGGGGAAAATGTTACAGATATCTGTGGTTAAATGCATGTCTTTTTGACATGCATGTTTCAACACAGGTATGTAAACAAAGCTTAAATCTTTTTTTTTTATTTTTATCTTGAATCTTGTATTCTCTTTACAGTTCTGCCCACTGCTTGCCTGTTCTCAGTGTTTTATTATCAGTGATGAGACTGTTTTAATGTCTTTGCTATGGTTCCACATTAATTGGGTTAGAGGGATAAAAGCAAAATACAAACTGGAATTAAGGTAATTTCAAATACCAGTGATCATATACACAATACAGACAGCCTGACATTAAATATTTAAAACCTATGAAGTGAAACCTGCACACTTAAATTACTACAGGTAGTCATGAATTTTAAAAGATTTTGGAATCTGTTGAGATTATGTTAGACTTACTAAATTTTAGAACTGCTTTTTTATTCCTTATTCTCTCCACTGCATTTAAGGCATCCATTAGTGCTTGCTTTTTGTATTGGTTTGTGCTTCACTTGTTTTTCATGTTCTTTTATTACTATTAGGTGAACCTATCCGACCTATTGATCCAGCAGCTTGGGTTTCTCACACAGCAGCAATGACTGGTACTTATCCAGCCTACGGAATAAGTCCATCTATGAGTACAATCACGTCAACCAGCTCTTCGATTACAAGCTCTATCCCAGAAACTGAACGTATGTATTTAAAAAAAAAAAAAATGGCTTATTTTTCTGTCTGCTAAAATATGGGATGCATGCATTCCCTTACTGATACTAAATTTATACAAATAATGCAATTCTAGAACAGTCTACTAAAGTATAATATTGGAGATTTGTTTACAAGCAAACACAATTTGTTGTATGTTTTATCCTGTTGTGCTTTGGACTTTATTTTTAAGCTTTCTGTGTCATGTCCAGAAGGTGCAACAATCTGTTTATGTGCTGCGTTTTATATCTTTAAAGGTTTTGATGACTTACACCTGTCCATACATAGTGATATGGTAACCATTGTAAAAGCTATGAGCTCACCAGAATCTGGTCTGGAAGTAAGGGACAGAATGTGGCTTAAGATAACAATTCCAAATGCTTTCATTGGTACGTATTAGAGGAAACACTTGAACCTTTTATTTATTTATTTTTAGTTCATGAAAAATTGTGTGGGTGAACAAGTTTGAAGTAGAATTGTAGACCAACACCTAATAAACTCTATTGACACATACATTTTAACTAATATAGTTACCAGTTGTTTTGTTTGAACACATCTGCTGCATTGCACAGGAAAAAAAATCTACCTCTACCTATTTTTTTTTTTTTATCACTCATGACAATCAGTATTTATTGTTGAGAAAGCAGGCTGTCAGCAAACCATGAAACATAGAAGTGAGTTTGCCAACTGCAACAAGACCGGCTGTACACATTACCATATCCTTATTTAAGCAAAATGGATCTCACAAATAGTTACATTTAGGACATGCCTCTGCTGAGAATTGTCACAATGTTCTTTTGTCATCTTTAAACCAAATAAAATGGAAGATTGAAAGAATGAGGTTTGAAGCTCAAACCTCGTTCTTGCAATCTTCCACTTTATACCTTTATCCAAATAGAGGTGGCTCTAACACATTCAAAGAGGTAGAAGAGAACAAATTAATTCCTCATATCTTTAAATCACACTTTGAAGCCCTCAGTAAGTACTACTAGAGCAGCATTCATAAGTTTGTTGGTGATGGGTTCATGATACCACTATCATGTTTGAATCTCCTGATATCTGCAATCTTACCTACAGAAAAAATTATTAAAAGGCCAGTTGCTTGATGTTTTTTATGAACCAGCATATAGGTAGCTTAAATAATGAAAGACCTGTTCTTTTGCAATGTTTTAAAGTATGATTTGTCTGTAAGGGACCATTCACATCTGTGCGTTGAGGCATATTCTTTAGCTAATGACATTTCAGTACCAGTATTGATTGCCCCACCCCTACCACACACATCCAGGTATGACCAGCCTAAATTTAAATGTTTATTTATATGTATACTCATATTACTGGATAGTAATAATAGTAAAATATTTATTCAAACTCAACTCATTGTAAAAGGTTTTCTTTACTGTAAATGTTTGGAAACAATAAGGATTCACCAAAACCTTTTCTTTTAATTTGTGTCTTTTAATGTGGATGATTCCCCTAACTTCGTAATTTGCTCATCAGGGGAATCCCTCCTGTGAGGGTGACAGACAACTATATAAAAATAAAAAAAAACCTGACATATTTCAAGTCCTTCACCATTTTACCTAGTCCATCATCAGATGCTTACATAAATATTGTAAGGTCTCTGATACCTGGCTATCTGCCACAAATGGACTCTTACTAGTAGAGTAATAGTGTTTCCATGCAGAATGTGATAATTTGTGTAGACTTTGATATCTCTAAATTCGAAATGTTTTTTTTTTTTTTTTTTTTCAGGGTCTGATGTGGTGGACTGGCTTTATAATCATGTGGAAGGCTTCACAGATCGTCGAGAAGCACGGAAATATGCTAGCAACCTCCTTAAAGCTGGATATATCCGTCACACTGTCAATAAAATCACTTTCTCTGAACAGTGCTACTATATTTTTGGAGATCTTTGTGGCAGTATGTAATTTAATCAAATTTATTTCTTTGTATGCATCACTACTGCCAGCACAGTGCAATCTGGTGGTTATAGTTTATCACACTCCAGTGCCTAAATGTATTTTCTTCTGTTTCCAGACATGGCAAACCTCTCCCTTAATGACCAAGATGGGTCAAGTGGAACCTCTGATCAGGATACACTTGCTCCCCTGCCACACCCAGGAGCTGCTCCATGGCCAATGGCATTTCAGTACCAGTATCCACTGCCTCATCCCTACAGTCCTCATCCAGGTTTCCCTGACCCTGGATACAGCTATGGCGGGGGTAGTGCTGGAAGTCAGCACAGTGAAGGTAAGAATCAAGACACCTTTTCTTTTTCTTTTTTTTTTTTGTCTTGTGAACAATGTTTAAATTACATACATTTTTTTAAATAATTCATGATTCATTCATCATTAAAACACATGTGAAAGTAAAAAAAAAAAAAACATTTATAATGCATCTCTGCAATACATGCACTTTTTCATATTTTTTTAATTCTTAAAACACTACCCAAGTGCAGACAATAACTTTTAATATGTACTTCTACTATTTCTACTATAACGCACCTTAGAATTCATAATCATGAGTTTATTTCTGATGGGTTACAAAAAGCATAGTCCTTTTCTAATCTAATTTCCGAAACACCTCCTTGTGCTCAGTCATTTATTTGATTACAGGATTTCTGGTGAGATCATTGTGAGGGTCTACAAACACTTGAAATAAAATTCCTAAATGCAAGCAGTGCAAGTGCCTGAATATGAGCAGGTACCATTCTCTTTCTATTATACTGTGCGTTGTATAAAGCAGAGTGTGGAGAGAGGAAGAAAAGGCACAAAGAGACAATCTGGTGTGCTGCAGTGCAAGGAGCATGCTGATATAAGCAGGGTAAAAGAAAAATGCGCTCCTTAGCATGTTTTTCCCATCTAGACAGGGTTGGGTTGTGGGTGTAGATCAGCCATGGGCAAACTACGGCCCCCTGGCCATTTACGGCCCGTTAGACTTTTTTATCCGCCCCAATGAACTCTCTCTGTACTTCAGCTGCTTCGCTGAAGTAGATCCACGTTCCGCTGGGGGGCCGCACTGGCCAGAGCCGCCGACCATGTCCCTTGTACAAATCCCGGGCTCAGGGAAGTGTGCGGAACAACCCGCCCACTCTCCCATCGCAGGCTCAAATCTGCGATAGGAGAGTGGGCGGGGTTATGCCATCATGACGTCATGTTCAGTGACACC
>NC_092861.1:59748099-59756297 GCF_032062135.1 Pyxicephalus adspersus
ATTCTTTGTTCCTAGAAAATTACATAAAAATGTTTTTTTAGGCTGAATACAGCTATATATTGTGCCCTGTGATTAACTAAATGTTTGGTGTCTCAAAGGAAAGATTATCCTGTGGGTGTATGCCCAGTATTCCCACAGTAACTGCACAAAGGCAACTCGAATAAGTTGGAAGTTGCCATTGAATATGCTTTTTGCCTAGTCATTGTACTGATCCAGGGAGTTAAGTAAACAGATCAGAAATCAGGCTTTTGAGATCAGCATGGTTGAAGAGTCAGGATTTAGTCTAGTTGTACACTAAGAAATGCACAGAAAACTGTTTTCGAAGGGTTTTCAATGTTTTCCAATGTGATGGCAATGCATCATTTTGATGCTTGGTAATTTATTTTCTTGTGTGTTTGTGTTTAGAAATGACGTAGGAAATCTCTGAAGATAATCTCTAAAATAACCATACCAGCACCTATTACTGTTTTATTTGTTTTGGCAGTTAACACAGCAGCAAGCAGAAATATGTATTGTAGTCCACTTAGAAAACCTTCAGCATTACAAGCCATTAGTGTGTACACTGACTTTTCTTTGTCCAGTCACTGTCCTTGTAGATAGCACAATGCACACTCAATTATAAAAATTCATAAATGACCATGTTAATTTGTCGTTTTGGATTTCACAGGTAGTAGAAGTAGTGGGTCCAACCGCAGTAGTACAGAGAAAAGAAAAGACAGAGAACCTAAGGCTGGAGAATCCAAATCTGGAGGGAGTGGAAGCGAATCAGACCACACCACACGAAGCAGTATGCGTCGAGAAAGAGCAGCAAGTGAACGTTCAGTCCCAGCTAGTGAACATAGCCACAGGAGCCACCACTCCATTGCACACAGCATCCGGAGCCACCACACACATCAGTCTTATGGTCCTCCAGGTGTACCCCCACTCTATGGTCCTCCAATGATGATGATGCCAGCACCTCCCCCAGTGATGGGGCCACCAGGAGCTCCACCTAGCCGTGATTTAGCCTCCGTCCCACCTGAACTCACCGCTAGTAGACAGTCTTTCCGCATGGCCATGGGCAATCCTAGTGAGTTCTTTGTGGATGTTATGTGAGCAAACTTTACAACTTTGACCTTGTTTTTAACAGTTTGTGTTTATATGAGAATTTTCTAATTATTTACATCTTGATACTAAGAACTGAAACCGAGAGGCCAATACAGTCCCGTTGAGCTGTATGTGTGATGCTCGCACGGACCCTCTCTCACTTGCCACTAATCCATGCACCTAATCTCTCAGATCCTGCTCCAGACTGTGTGTTTGTGCGGAGGGAGGAGGCTGGCCGCATTCTTGCCTTGTTGCTTGGCTTTTGTAACAGATTGGTTTTAACAAATTAATATTGCATTTTAAGGAAAAAAGGCCGTGGTAGTGGAATGGATCTACTCTTTATTTACATCCTATTTTATTAGTGTGTTGTTTTTTTTTTTTTTTTTTTTTTTTTTTTTTTTTTTTTTTTTTTTTTTTTTTTTTTTTTTTTTACCATTGTGTTTCTTTTATCAAGCAGCCAAGAATTCGGGGGTCTTTGACTTCCTCTGAGTTATCTGTCAGAGAAAGTTCATGATCCTTAGTCGGAGGGTATTCCTTCGCATCTCATGGCATCTTTATATAGAGGAGGAAAGTCTGTCGAAAAGGAAGAAATTGATTTTTAAGTAGAAGACGACTGACGGGATTGAAGCACCACAAGCCTTATACATTTACAACAATGAACTTGTCTTTATGTTTTTTTGTTTTTTTTTACCCCAGTTTGAGTGCCATGAGTTTTCATATAAACTGATGTTAAACCAGCCACGTCCACTTTAGTTCTATTTTAAATGTGCTCCCACAGCTCATTGACTTAGAAAAAGGTACATATTTTTGACATGTAGTTGGATATTAAGCTGCAGTTTTGTAAGTCTTTTTTCTGCCAGTGGGGCCTACAAGTTTGTACTTACTGTTAATGTTTTGCTACACATTATACTGTCAGGCAAAAGGTTACTTCTTTCTAGGAGTGGGGGTGTCCTGTTGCTGTTACACTACAATGTTCTTGCTTTACACAGGCCTTCGCTCCTGATGGAGATGTTCCAGGAATGGTGCTAGTATTTTTGTTCACTAATATTTTTCATCCTCTGCTGGTCACCCCAAAAAACACTAAATAAAAGGCACAATTGGGGCGAGGGCAATGACAACAGATTGTACTATTCACTGACTTGTAACCTCTCAGACTCGAAAATAAAAACAGGAGAAAAGGACAGTGGGAAAATGGCACAATGGCAGAATTTTAGGAATTTGCCTTAGCATCTACCTAAAGGTAGACTTGTTTTGTACAGCATAACCTGCTCTGGAATGGACTAAATAATTTTATCTCTGGGAGCTAAACACCTATAAAACAGGTGCCTGTGTTCTTATTTTATTCCATTGTTGCTTTGTTGCACTGAGATTTCTGCTGCAATAAATCTACACATGTTTTATGTTCTGTCCTGAATGGTTCTTTTCTATAGTGTTTTACAGAAAGCCAAGTTACCTAGTATTTATTGATATAAGAAGTGTTGATCATTTCTGAGCCCCTCCAAAAACTTGGAAACCATTGGAAATCACTTTCATGGGGGAAAAAAAACTAAACTGCTGTATAAGAAAATGATTTAAAGACTGAAATGAAAAATACACATTCCTTAGGCTATGTACACCCATCAGATGATTCTGGTCCGATAGTCGCCTCAGGGCTAGTATCAGACGAGAATCTGGCATGTGTACAGTGCTCATTCAGTGTTACTGGATCTGTTCTGGCTGATCCACAACAAAGAATGATTGTAATAGAAGTGAAGGGGGTGCCGCTCTGTAGTTCTTCCCCCTCCCCATAGAGCAGAACGGCACTGTATGTGCAGCGCTCATTCATGTCATTGGAGAGGATTGTGAAAGATGCTTTCTAATGACAATTATTGGACTTGTGTGTAGACTTAATATAGATTTTTTTTTTATATTGCAGTCATGTATTTAACATTATTGTATTGAAAGGTAAAAAATAACAGTCCACATTGTATTGTTTGGACCTGTGTCAATTAATTGTATACCTGCATGTTGGGAAAACTGACACTTATACATTTTTACAGGCTTGATGATCTATATCTCTCCTTAAAACAACATATTGCATTTATTATATTTGTGGCATTAAATTTCTTACATTTTTTTTAAATGTAACTATGTTAATGGCAACTATCCCTACAGAAAATCTAGCTGCCATTGCAGACTTTTAAATTTGCATGATTTTCAATTGTTAACCCTATCATTATGCCTTTCACTAGCCTGAAACAAGAATTACGTTGTCCAGTATTGTCACTGTGGATAAGCACTTGCTTCTGTCTACTAGAAACAGTGAAGCAAAGATAAATGCCCTAAAGCAGCTTCCATACAAATTGGCTAAGGCAGAGCTAATTTAAGATAGAGTGGTAGAGTTAATCTTACAATAATTGAGCTAATACCCTTACAGAAATTTAAATGCGCTAGAAGAGTGGGAACCCTTCGATACTGCAGCAGGAAATTTTGGTCAACACCAAAGATCATTCTTCCTTGTGTTGCTAGAAAGAACATACGGCGTAGTAGACAGAATGCTTCTTACATTGCTGGCCAGTGAAAGTGTTGCCACCCTTACAGATAAAAAAAAAAAAGATCATTGGTATCTAATAAACTGACCTGAGACACAAAGTTGTTGTTAAAGGAACCCCTAGCAACCTCTGGAGGAACCCTGGTTAAGTAACACTGCTCTATACAGTGGTTACATAGAAGTGTCTGAGTCTTCTTGTCTTGTGGTGTGGACAAAGTTGAATTAGCTGTATGGGACAATATCATTGTTTGTATATATACATTTATTTTAGTACATTTTGTTCACCAAATCTTGAATATCGAATGCTTAGTTTATAAGGAAAGAAAAGTAGAACTTGAACATAAATTTTCTACAAATAAGATTGGTTATTAGACCCGGGTCATATGGTACTGTACTGTTGATGTCTTTATGCTCCTTAAGGAATAAAGGATTGATCTATTGTACTGTGCTGCACGATCCAAATGCCAGGAGCTAGGAAAAGAGGGTATGATCACTACAACACAAACCTTTATAGACCACATGAAAAAAAAACCTGTAGGTTATAAGAGCATCGCTTTATGGAATTTGAAGAATATTTTTTTCCATGGACTGTAACAAATTCTTTAAATTGTTGTAACAAATTCTTTAAATTGTTGTAAATGTAAACCTTAATTCTGGATAAAACGATCTGTCCTATATTTGCTATTCTATTTTTTTTTTTTTTTTTTTTACAGCTTCTTTCTTAACCTTCTAGTCTGTGTTGGAAGCCTACATCAGACCCCAAGAGAACAATTGTCAGGCAGGGACAGAGCATGGTGACCCTATAACAGGAAGTTCCTGAACAGATACATTAATGACAGGATTGTACCTAAATAAACTTTATCCTAGCTTATATGTTTTAACTTATATGTTTTTGCTAGATCTGAATTTTATTATTATTATTATTATACAGTATTTATATAGCGCCATCATATTACGCAGCGCTGTACAAAGTCCATAGTCATGTCACTAACTGTCCCTCAAAGGAGCTCACAATCTAATGTCCCTACCATAGTGATATGTCATTAATGTAGTCTAAGTTCAATTTAGGGGGAAACCAATTAATCCTATTGCATGTTTTTGGGATGTGGGAGGAAACCGGAGTACCCGGAGGAAATCCACGCAGACACGGGGAGAACCTGCAAACTCCATGCAGATAGTGTCCTGGCTGGGATTCGAACCTAGGACCTAGCGCTGCAAAGGCCGGAGTGCTAACCCCTGATTATGTTTACTCCATTTTTTCTTCCTCTTCTTTATATGTAATTCATATTGACAAAAAAGAGACTTTAAAGAGATTTCAAAGTATTGACACAGACCAACTTGGATAAGGCCTACTTTGCCAGAACGCTTTGCTGACAATAATAAATATACATTTGGACATGGACAGACTTATATTTTATGACTGGTCCTTAGAGGTATTGACATAAATTCAATGACAAGATGGGCACTGTCATAACTTTAGTAATGAAGGGCAGACTGCCTCTGACAAAGTCAGGGTCTAAACAAATATTACCCAGCCTGATTGGCATTAATGGTAAGCATAGCACTAATACACATGTAAAACATAATAGGTCTAACACAAAATGTTAAAAAACAAAAAAGTTTTTGGAAATACTAATTTGCATGAACAGAGATGATGGAGAGAAGACATCAGCTGCCCAGTTTGTACTGACTTGTATGTTGATGATTCGATTCATGATATTACCCTTGACCAGAGTTCCCAAAAATAATAATAATTGATCTACTTGGGTTGTTAGAAGTAATGAAAGAGCTGGGGGCAGGAAATGTTTGTGGTTTAATAGGTGGATGATAAATGACAGTGTTGATTATGAACAAATTGTTTTAAAAGACCTGTCCTGAAGGTGATGTGGTTGGTAGTGAGATTGTGTTACCCAGGGTTGTTGAATTATATTGATTTGTCTCTATCATCACCCTCCCCTTTTAGTTCTTTCCTGTATTGCCAACCCCCCCTCCCCAATAACATTTTGTCAGAGAGCCAGTGAATTCAACTACAGTAATAGGAATGAACTGCTGAGAAGTTAATAAAAATTTGGCATTGTAAAAACCATAATGGCAACTGTGGATACCAAGATGAAGTGTCAACACTATTCATTGAAGGAAAATATTATATTTTTTCATGCATAACAGACAGGGGTGGATCAATGAATATACTTCACAAAAATATCACTAAGCTAAATGGTTTTGTCACCAAGATAAATTCTCTTGCTTATAAAATAGATATAGTTTGCCATAAAATTGGTTGTTTGGGACTCTATTTGCAATGTAAATTGGCTACCTTTGCTGAAAATGTCAATTTACAATTGTTAAAGTTTGAGAAAATTATTTTCTCCTTTATTGAATTAAAGTTACATACAAATATTAGGTTTTCATGGCCTGTGACAGGTGTTCTTGATCATTTTGGTGGAAAATTTCTCTACGGCTGTCACTAGGTAAGTGATCCATCCTGCCAAATCACTAAAATATTGTGAACAACCATTGCTGTTTGCTGTGAGGATGCAGCTGGACATCTTGTGCTTTTCCTTTTATCTCCAAAGAGCACTTTGAGAAATTGCAGAAACTTGTGAGGTACATCTCAGACTCTATAGGCCTTAGCATGTTACATGTGAAAGTTTAGTACAATTAGAAAAAGATTAAACATATTTGCCTTGTTTGAAAGTTGGCAGGAGAAAGCCTCTTCTCAGGTAAAAGAACATGGCTTACGTATACAAAGTTACATCTGCGCAAGACTGCTGGTACAATAAGGCCGATTCATCAAGCCAAATCGGAAGCTCGCTCGGGCGTAATTGCGATCCAGAATCGGACGCCAAAAACGTATTCATCAAGCAAATTTCGACAGGTGAGAATAAGCTGGCGTATTCTCCCGGCAGTTATCAACTGAAATGACCACTAGCTCTAAACCGCACATCTGCGGTAGCTCGACACTGGCGAACTTGCATTAAAAGTCACTGGTTAAAGCCTGGTTAAACGAGTACGCTGAAGCTTGATGAGATTATCTACGTGCCGATATACGAGGCGTATTTCCGCAAGCCAGATCCGGGTGCTAGTACACTCACCTTCACGTGCCAGCCGGATTCCTGCCTTGATAAATCAGCAATAGGGGTCAATACTCCGCCAATTAAGACCATTAGTTTGCAGCTGCGCGATTCAGGAGGATCTGTTAAGCTTTGTCAATGGTGAGGTCATAGCAATTAAATTAGCCAGTCAAACAAATCATAGAAGGGAACTGCTTAAAAACAAGCATAATTTAATTTTTAAATTGTAGGTCTCTGGGACATTGTAAATGGGATCACATACAAACAATCCCCCAAAAATTAAAAACTGCTAAATTTTTCGAAAAACTTTGTTCAAAATAAACCCATGTGCTAAAAGGTCACATTAAAATATAGAGACCACACAGACACCACTAAATTTACATGACAAAATAAAAAAACACACATGTAAACTAACACTTCCGTATAAAGCCAAATTAGTTAAAAATGGCCAAACAAATATTGCATTCCAAAAATACTTACTAAACCAATATGCAATTTTGACCTATCAAGGGTGGAAACTGGTTTAAAAAATATTTGAGCATGACAAACATTTAAAGGCGGTAATATAGACATATTATTGAAATGAAACACTATGGCCACAAACATAATAACATAGCATTAACATTGGCTTCTTAATTGCAAAATGAACATTGAAACATTAAAAGTTGGAAAAACAAAACCAGCTATTGTGCTAAATGGTAAGCAAAGTATCAAATGTAGCAACATAGATTAGGCTAACAGACAAAACAGCCTCTTCTTGAAAAAAAATAAAGCACGTTAGACAACACCCTTATATATGCTCATTATTATGCGCACAGGTGCTAAAAATTAACATGCAATTGGGCATGCACAGTCTGTGAAATTTGGCTAGTGTTTTTTTTTTTCCAATTTGATATTCCATAATCATTTATTGATCCAATTCTTTAGATTTGTACACCAGTAAACAGCTTTCAAGAAAAAAACAAAAAAAAATAGAGGAGGATTTTTCAAATACAGTGGTAACAAAGTCTGCTTTGGACACCAAATCCAACTTGATACAAGTCCTGTTCCGACATGAAAAATTTTGCTTGGTATACAACCTTTGCTTGGTATACAACCTTTGTGCTAGAATTTGTATGGGTCAAAATGAGTCATAACACCACGCGCTACCCTTATTTACCTCTCTCGAGACAAAGCCACGACTGCCCACGAGTGTCAGTATGCCAGTTACTACCATTCAGTGAACAACCCGCGCTTTTACTCCCTGTGAATTACATAACATCCCCTCCTCCTCCCTTCTCAGCACCATCCTAGTAGGCACTCAACCCTTCTCAGCAAGGTAAAGGGAGGTTAAATTTTCATTCATTTCATCTAATTGCTTTTCTATTTATGTACTTTAGTATTAAGCAGTATTTAAATTATTCTATACAAACCCATCAATGTATAATATGCCAATAACAACAGGATTTTTTTTCAAGGGAACGGATTATTCACTTTCTTTTAATTTCTTCTGGGACAAATTTGTTTGGTAT
>NC_092861.1:59756808-59758994 GCF_032062135.1 Pyxicephalus adspersus
CGTATTCTCGCGCCCGGAAAATAGCTTGATAAATAGGTTTTTGGTGTCCAATTCCAGATCGCGCGTACGCGCTTCCGATTTTGCTTGGTGAATCAGCCTTCTTGTTTTTGGTGAAAACCAAACCCCTCATACCAATTGTCAAGCACCGTGGTGGAGGCGTGCTGATTTAGACTTGTTCTGCAGTAACAGGACCTTGGCACCTTGGAGTCATTGCGTTGACCACAATCTCCCCTGTATACCAAAGCATTCTGGAGTCAAACGTGAGACCATCGGTGTACTACCTAATGCTTGGTAAAAATTGGACCATGGTACAGAAAAATGATCCCAAGTATACCAGCACATCCACAACAGAACAGCTGAAAAAAAGAAAATTAAACTGGTCTAAGGACCCTGCTAAAATAGCATACTTCTGCCATGGTTCTTGTGAAGCACAGGAGAATACTTTTCTTGCTGTTTCCAGTGACAGGAGAATGAATGGACACTGTATAGAGAACATTGTTGTGTTCTATGGAGAGGTGAGGTGGAAGGACAAGGACAACCTGTTTACTGAATCAATGAACAATGTTGGGACAACTCGATTTTTACCTGTAATGTGATGATCATTGTGTCGAGTACAGTCATCTAGTGTGCATAGCAAACTGCACCACAGGTAACACATTTACAGACAGTTGCGAAAAAAGCCTTTCCAAAAAAAAAAATTTTCCAACCAAAATTTTTACTTTACAGAGACAACCCTTTTATGTAAAGTAAAAATATTTTTTCTATGAAACACCCTTTAAAAAGTCCCTTTCCTTTCTGTCTTGTCTTTTTAATACATTGGGGGGTAAATACTGATCTCATTCATGTTAAGATCAGCACTTACAACAGGCTACGTCACCTGATCTTGCGCCTGTGTAGTACGAGATTGGGTGACGCAGCCAGAAGGCAGAAGAAGATGGCAGCGCCCGGCACTTTTCTCCATGCCAGGACAGAGATGAATAGCAGAATCCACTGCAAGACATCTCCGGCAGGATTGAGGGATCTGAGGATAAGTAGGTAGGTGTGTGTTCTTTTTTGTCTTTATTTTTAATCTTTGTTCCATTATCAGCGAGTCATCATCCCAATGTGAATGAGAAAGGAATAAACAAGGACAAGCCTGGCTAGCTGTTTTACCCTTTTTATATTGTAAACCTCTTTCTATGTGTTTAACACATTGTAATATTATTAAAAAGTTTTTTTATAGCGCCAACATATTACGCAGCGCTGTACATTAAATAGGGGTTGCAAATGACAGACCGTGACACAGGAGGAGAAGAGGACCCTGCCCAGAAGAGCTTACAATCCAGGAGTTGGGGGAAGTAACACACAATTGAAGGGTGTAATATATAAGACATATAGAGACATATAACCAAGTGAACCCAACATCTGCACCCCGCCCTTTGGCTGAATCTTTTCTGTTCTTTCCCCGTATTTTCATTCGTGTATCCTACAACCCTGCACCCCGCATACACCGTGCACTGGTCATGTGACACGAAGCGCTGTAGAAGATGCTGAACATCTGTCAGGTGACACTTTGGACCAAGTCTAATTTGCGCATGCGCAGTAGTTCAGCCCTTCCCTCCCGGCACATCCTACACTGGAGATTAGTAGGAAATGAACGCAGCTGCGCGGTGACGTAAACTCTGCGGACAGGAGGGTGGGCGGAGGTTCGGCCATCTTGGTGTCTTAGCGGAGCTCTGGAACGGGCAACAGAGCAGGTAACCTCTGAGCTGTCATAACGGGGGTGGGCGAATTCAAGTGGCCGTGTTATCTTCGGTGTATTTTCTGTAGTAAAACCAATAGACACAGGACGAGTCCGAGCCAGACTCTGCTCGTATTCTCCTCAGGCAGGAAATGTCTCATCCGTGATAGGAGCCTGACAGGGTGTGACTGTATTCCGGCCTAGGGTGGGCATTGTAAGACGGTGTGTTCGGGTGAGGAGTTATGGGGGTCATTGTGTGACAACGACATCGTCACCGACTGCCCCGGGTGTGGTCAGGCCTGGCAGGTTCTCCCGCTCTCTGGGAGAGGAGGATTTTTCAAATACAGGATTTTTCAAATACTCGCTTACCGGGGCCGTTATGTGTGACACCCCCTACAATGTAATATTAGGGCGGATGGCTGTTCTCTGGTGTGTACCCCGATATTGTGTCCTTCCAGATCCCTGC
>NC_092861.1:59760498-59782465 GCF_032062135.1 Pyxicephalus adspersus
GGGGCTGTGCTCCGATATACATATCTGATATACGGGGCTGTGCTCCGATATACATATCCGATACACGGGGCTGTGCTCCGATACACATATCCTATATACGGGGCTGTGCTCCTAGATACATATCTGATATACAGGGCTGTGCTCCTAGATACATATCTGATATACAGGGCTGTGCTCCTATATACATTTCTGACATACAGGGCCAATGTACCCAGGTCTTCATTAGATGATCATCTCAATGTGTAGAAATCTAGAAATAATCTCTTTTTACCTTCTATTCCACATGTAAGCAATGCATCCTGATTTGATGTGGTTACAATGGGAACTTTGTATTGTATGATGGTACTATTGTATCTATGTCCTATGTAGCACATCTGCCCCCAATGTTACCCCATGGAAGGTAACATATCGGCATATAAACATGGCGGCTGTCATTGCTGGCTTGTTTTTACAGGTAAATGCTCCAGGTCAGTCATCTGGATTTGATGGGTGTGATCATACAGAATGTATTGAGTGTTAGGACAAATATCCATGCTGGTATATTCTTATTCCTGGTTGGAGGCTTGGCATGCAGTGAGGTCTTTATGGAGTGTGAACCTCTAAAAAGAAGTCTTCCATGGCTGCTCCCATGGTCCTGGCTTTACAGGCAAATCAAGAATTTTAAGCAGGCCCTGGTATACCCCTAACATCTGGTCACATTGTGAGAAGTAGTTACAGTCGGTAATATATACAGCAATGACCCAACTATAAATTCTGCCTAATATCCAGTCTTCCCCTTTAGCTGCTGTATCAGGGCCAGTTTCCCTGATCTTTTATTATCATACTGGGAAATGCATATTTTATGAAGGATAGGGAGTCTTTAGGGCTTCCTATAACATCTGTGAATGTGAGGAGGAGCAGGGTGGCATAGGTCTGATTGGTATGTCTTGTGTGTAATTTATTTGTTGTGACAATAAACATACATAATGTACATACCGGGTCAGTCAGGGGTATGTATGCCGGGAGAATAATCCACTTTTAACCCCAGTAATTAATCTCTCTGGATCGCTAGGTTAATATTCATTGTGGCCAGTTGCTTCTCGGACATGATTCATCACCTAATTTCCACACATCACTTCTGTCCTCCTATTGTTGGAACAGATAACATTTAACACTAAGGAAAGACTGTATACACAAACTTCAGCTTTCATGTGTAAAGCAAGCTTTGTGCAGATTTGTTTTAGCCTGGAGAGGAACCTTACGCTGCAGTTTGGGGTGTATATTTGATCGGATTAGCTGGCTGTCATTCATTCCTACTGGCAGCCTTCAATATTACCTGGTGGTTGTTTAAAGTGACAGGACACACATTTGTGTTTAACATCCTTGTGCTTGCTGTACACACTGCCCTTTTACAGGTTAAAGCCTTTGTGTCGCCAACCTAAATCTGATAGTTATACAATCCTAGTGACTGGTTACGGGCAGCACGGTGGCTCGGGTTAGGGCTCCAGCCTTTGCAGCGCAAAGTTCCTGGGTTCGAATCCCACCCAGGACACTATTTGCATGGAGTTTGCAGGTTCTCCCCGTGTCTGCGTGGGTTACCTCTGGGTACTCCGGTTTCCTCCCACATCCCAAAAACATGCAGTTAAGTTAATTGGCTTCCCCCTAAAAAATTGACCTTTGACTACATTAACCACATTTGACTATAGTAGGGACATTAGATTGTGAGCTCCTTTGAGGGACAGTTAGTGACACGACTATGAAGTTTGTACAGCACTGCGTAATATGATGGCGCTATATAAATACTGTATAGTAATATTAATACATTATGTATATTTTTGTCACATCATTATTTCAGCACAGTTAGTAATCCATATTTTTTTTTTATTTTCCAAAGTGGAAGAATTAATTTTGGGGATTCATTCTGCAGAGGCATGAGTCAGCCTATTGATAAGAGTTTTCACAGATGACTTGTGGCCATATTTACCCACTATTCTACAACCAGGGTTCCCCAAGAGGTTGCTAGGGGTTCCTTAAGCGACTTGTGCCTCTCGGGTCAGATTAAGTGACTCCAATTATCTTTTTCGTTATCTGTAACCGTGACATTCTTCTTACTTGTCAGCAATGTAAGAGGCATTCCACCCACTGATCATCACACTCACAGCAGGGGTTTCCTAAGGATATGAGTTATTTAAAGAGCCCCCCCCCTACACACACACACACACATGAAAGGCAGAGAAACACTGATTATCCAAAATGTTAAAACTGACTGCTTAATAATATGTAGATCCCTCTCATGCCACTAAGACAGCTCTGACCTATCTGGGTGTGGACTACAAAAGGCCTCTTAAGGTGTTGTGTAGTATTTGGCACAAAGACATTTGCATATCCTTTACATTATACTAATTTGCTTTTAGTTATAGCTCATCCTGCTGCAATCTCTTTCCTAGGTAAACATTGCCTTTATCTGGCCATCCCCATGATCCTAAAGAAAATGTGTTTCTTCAGAGCAGAACGCCTTCATTGGTGTATGGTGCATTTCCTGACACATTTGTGCCCATTGTTGGTGCTTTGGTGGCAGACGGGACTGGTCTGCAGTAGGGCAGCCAGCTAGCTTTGATGCACTTCACCTTAGAAACCACAGAACACCTTCCGTGTGTTTTGCAGTGAAGGTGGTGTTTTGTTGTCCTATGAATAAGTGTTGTCATTCTGAGACAAAAAAGTGTGATACTGGGAAAACCTGAATACAATAAAATTAATAAATCTGCCTCTAAAATTATTTAAAAAAAATAAATTTCTGGTAGATCATTTTATGCATTTAAAGGTTTTAAGCAATAAATATTTTTCTGAGTGTTTAATATTACATTTGCATACTGAAAGTAGGAAAAGCAGAATGTATGCCCTCCTTAAATATGCTCAAAAAAACCTTTGCTCCTTGATCCTATGATTGCCTGACATGTAACCACATTCCTTAGTTTGGTCATGTGAGCTCTGATTCAGAAGGATTAGAGTTCAGATTGGCCAATTCAAGGTATTTCACAGGATTTTTGTTTTAAGGCAGAAGGATAAGTGACGTTACACTTCTCCTTTAAGAGTACATTATTTGGGTTTAGCCCTGTCTTTTTTTTTTTTTCTCCTTTTTTAACTTTAGTATTCTTGAGATAACCTGTGGTTATATCCTGTTACTTGTATGGGGAAAGGTTTAGGCTGTTTGTGTTTTGGCAGTAGATTCATTGTTTTTTTATCAGCATGCAGTATTTGTTGTGTCAGCAGTTGCAGTTCCTCAGTATTTTCCATGTAAAACCATTTCCTTTGGATTCAGCACTTTCTTGCATTTCCGTGCCTCTTCCTTCCTGGTGTGAAATATCCAGGAGCAGTGAGGAGTGTACTGCCGATCTGTGAAAAGAGTTTCTTAGGTCTTTTTTTTACCTTTCTGCTTTGAAAATGTTCTGTTAGCTTATTACTATAGAGAAAAGGGAAGCTCTCCTAGTTCTTCTAGCAGTCGGTGTTTTCCAGCATTTGGAGCCAAATACCTAGAAAATATCAGTGCAGTGGGACTGAGCTTTTCACATCTGGTAGGAGCGTCACAAGCTGGGAGAGGTTTGGTGCCTCTCTCTACAGGGATGTGTGGAGGAATGTGTGTGTGTGTGTGTATTACATTTATGTTCTCACTGCTTCCTGGTGTGGTTCTTTTTCCCTATATACACCATAAAAGCAGTTTAATGTTTTTCCGTAAACTTGCATTTTTTTCTATGTATACAAAAAGTAAAATACTGCTATTCATGTTCAGACAATTTCATTGCTTGCTAATACATTGGTATTACCTCAGATCGGTCTTCGTCAGGATGGGAAGGGAGAACTGAAGCCAATCCACAATGATCGGGGGACTCTTTATATATAATCACAAGGGAGAGGTCCTGATCTCCCGGGTTTACAGAGATGACATTGGGTAAGTAGAACGGTTTGTTTAACTAAAGACTTTGCTCCTATTTTCATTGTTACCACCAAATAGGGTAATTTTGGCAATATTTTCAGTAGGAATCCCAAGAACAAATAGTGCTGTTCCAAAAATCTGCTTAGACGCTCCTCTCTCCTCTCCCTTCTGTTATCCAGCATTTCCCTCTTTCTGTAATCACTGTCTGTTTTGTTATCCCCCTTACATATGTCAGGAGTTGCTAGCATTTCTTGTGTGGACTCCTCATGGATCAGCTGGATACCCTAAGCCATAATATTTATTTATTTATTTGGGGGGGGGGATATATGGCCACTTTATTTGTAATAGTCAGTGGAAGTACCCTAAAAATGTCAGACACTCATAATTTGTCATCTATTGGCATTAATTGTTTTCTCTTTCTTGATGTCGGTCTGTACATAGCCCTGGAGAAATAGTATTGGACACATCGGCAAAAATAAACATGCTTCTTTAGAAAGAACCCTTGCAGGTATAGATAGGAAAAACTAAAAAGATTCCAGCATTTCTGGTGTGTTAGATTATTTTATTTCAACTGCCAAATGCTCCTCCTTCCCCAGCCCGCCACAACTTTCTCTTCTGATAAGTGGTATCTCAACAAAGCCTCAGGGAATGAAAAAAGCAGAATATTCTCTGAAGCTGCTCTCCAATGCAGATCCTGAGGCTGTGTTATATAGAGCCCAAATAAGAAGGGGCAGCATAGCTAGAAATTGGGAGGTGCTCTGTGTAAAAACTTCCTCGCTCTGTCAGTTTAAATATCCCGTGGCTATGTTCTAGAGCAGCTGTCATTCCAGAGCCCAGAAAATAAAAGTATCATTTTTCCAATGTTTTTTTTTTTTTTGCCTGCTGCTTTTAAACAAAGTAACTATAATAAAGAAACAATAGAAATTTAAAAGTAAAGCTTTCTTCCATAAACACTTCTATTGCCTGTAGTGACAGTTTTTTAAGGTTAGATTCCCCAATTTTAATACACAAGTATCTAATTGAAATTGGTGAAAATAATACATGGAAATGTTTATCAACTGTATGAAATGCAATGTCAAAATGGATTGCTTTCCGTGAAAAATAAATGTACCTAAAATGTTCCCCCCAGCTCCTTTTAGCGGAGTGTACCACACTGCTGTTTTTGGGTGATTACAGAAAAGTTGGGTAACAATACAGACGCCACCAGTTGCCTACAACTTCTCACCCAGTTTTAGAAAAAATCTGGGAGAATATTGTTACATAATCAGGTTGTAGTGCAGAGCTTTACAAATGGTTTGGTCATTATTGTTAACAAGTATTTCTTACTAGATATTTACTCTTTATTTGTAAGATGACTGCAAAATAAAATAATATCTTCCCATCCCAACTGTTCTCCAGTGCTTGCTTACATTGGCTATATTAGTTTTCATTTAGCAGCACAGGCAAAATCCAACTAATCGGTTCTGTAAAACAGAGGTCCCTCTCATATATGGCGCATTTAAAAAAAAAAAATGATGTAATTTTCACAAGCCTTTTAATTACAGATGAAATTACTCCTGTCAATGCAGCTGATTCTACAGATAATTCTGAAATGTACTTGCTGTTTTTTTTTTTTTTTTTACATGCATGTCCATTCTGTGGATGTTGATCTTTCTGTTGCATGTGCCTATTGCTATGTGCTCGTTTTATCATCCCTTCTGTCAAAGGCTGTCTTTCAAAAAAGCACATGCTGCCACTCTTTTCTGGTATTCGCCATAATGCGGCTTTGGCGTTTATCATAAGGATGTCTGCTCATATGTAGTGTTCTCCTACCTGGGTCTTTTGTGGGTGTTATATTATTTTAGTATTTTATTTCTAATCCTTTCTTTCATTGCTGTCACTGTCCTTTTCCTTGCTGGTGCCATCTTTTTCCATCTCATCACCTCATTGGCTGCTGTAGCAATAGGTAAGATCAGTCTTTCTGCTGCAAGTCCTTTAGTGCCACGCCTTTGCCTGGATGCTTGTGCCCGATGTGCAAAATCCCTAATGTCTTCAACTTTGCTTACATCAGTTGCCTTGTTCTTTCTAACACCATTAAACAAGATAACCTACTGAGTGCTGATGATGATTGCTGTATTTTATACTAATTTGTTTGGAGTTTACTCATCTCTGCTAGAGATCCAGGCAGCTACACTTTAAAATCAATGAAATCATGAAAGCTATTCATTTGAAAAGTTGCAATTGAAATTACAAAGAAAAGTTTAGTGTTTGGTGCCTGGTCTCTAATTTGTGTCCCTGGTAGGTAAAGTATTTAATGTTAATGTAATGATTTAGAAATAGGTGCAAAGTTTTTGCAGTGCAGACATGTTTTATAGAACTATAAAATCTCTAACATATTTTTAAATTGGTTGCTTCTTGCTGTGATTGACACCTCAGAAGGTTAACATTAACAGAATTTATATATTTTCATCACCATATCTAATATTTTTCTTTTTACTCTACAGTGTATTTCATTATTTCCAGGTATATACTAACTACTCTGCATTAAAAGTAGAACTCTGGCCAAAATGTTTTCTTTAAAAAAAAATGCATACAATCTTTGCATGAGTTACATTTCATGGGCTTTCCCCATTGACTGCAACACTGATCCTCCTGTCCCAAAGATAGAAAGTGAGGGAAATCCTCTTAATGGACATACATATAGTAGAATAGAAACATTACTAAGGATTTAACCCCAAAAAATTTTTGGGGTTAAATTGGAGTTTTTATTTTGCCTGGCGTTTCACTTGATTTCTTAATACCTAGGCTATTGCTAAATTGTTTAACAGAGTTTCTGAGGTTTTGATTATTTCAACCATACACAGAAGATGGATAAATATGCTCCCTTCATGTTTATTGCTCTATTAGAATATATTTCAGAAGAACTGGCACATTGAAGTTTCTGATAAACAGGAAAACCTGACTAAACCTATATGGAAGAATTTGATCGATTATTGGGATCAAGACACAGACAGTCTTAAGATTATCCGCCCTTTCCAGACTTGTGTAAAAAAGAAAAAAAGGCTTACTTCTGTAAGGTACCTGTTACAAGATCTTTGGCAGATTTGGTATTTTAAGATACCATTGGCCTGATTGGATGTTCAGTTGTAGCTGGACTTTTGGTAAAATCCAGCACTTGTTGGTGTGCATCCTAATACAGAAAATGATGATGTCCATAGTGACACAGACATTCTGCTGGGTATTTGGCTTTCATTTAAAGCTGCTAAAATATCAAGCAGATAAATATTACAGTTTTTGGAAAAAGTTAAGTGTCAGTAACTTCTGAAATCATTCAGACATCACTGGCAGTTGCAATTGACCTCAGGTTTCTCCCTGTCTGGCATGCAATCGACCTACTTTAACCAGGTTTTGTATTCCTATGGACGTATATAGGAATGCAAACCCCACTTGAGGCAAACAAGTTATCCTGCATGCTCTTTCCAGGTCAGTAACTTGCACAATGACGTCTGTTTTTAAGTTTCAGTCATGGAAACTTCACCTTTTAAAAACTCAGTTTTTAAGTCTGTAATCTGGATTCCTATATTTCCATCCTGGCCGATTCCCCTGGAGACAGGAAACAAGAGCTTCTCCATACAATATAGAAAGCTCAAAATTACATTCCAATTATCATCTTGTATGGGCGTATTGGCTGCCTTGCTTTTTGGACTGTTCTAGGCCTGTAGGCATGTTTGTCAGGATTTTAACATGCAGTTCAGAAAGGTTTGTAATTATGTACTATGCTTACCTTTTATGCAGAAGGAATGCAGTGGATGCTTTCCGTGTCAATGTCATCCATGCCCGGCAGCAGGTACGCTCTCCCGTCACCAACATTGCTCGAACCAGTTTCTTTCATGTGAAGCGTTCCAACATCTGGCTGGCAGCTGTCACCAAACAAAATGTCAACGCCGCCATGGTGTTTGAGTTCCTTTATAAGATGTGTGATGTCATGACTGCGTACTTTGGAAAGATCAGTGAGGAAAACATCAAGAACAACTTTGTGCTGATCTATGAACTGCTTGATGGTAAGACAGCTTGATGTGTTGGGTTTGTTCTACCAATACCTAATTTGTTTTGTTTGTGTTTTTTTTTTATCATTGTTGTGTATGTTTTCTAAGTCAAATGGTATTTAGAAGTGCTAGCTAGACCTATGAACTGGTCCTTTATAGTTTGAAGTCAGATATCTTTAGTAAGGTTTTTTTCTGCTTTGTTTTACAGAAATCCTGGACTTTGGTTACCCTCAGAATTCTGAAACTGGAGCACTGAAAACCTTTATCACTCAACAAGGGATTAAAAGTCAGGTAATGCAACGTTTTCTTTTGTTTTTAGTAGTTTGTTTAGAGTTTTTACTATGTTTCAGAGTTTGCACGTGGCAATAAGATATTTTATTATAATTAGAATGAAATATTTAATACAAGTGGAAGGAAAAAGTGCTTTACAAAAAGAACATATTTTTATTCTGATGGTTACCTGAAATGCTTTGGTTTGACTATATTTAAAGAATCATTAACCCAAGAAAAAAATCCCTATCCCCCATTTAATGGATATCAAGACAGATATGTTTAATCCTGTCTTACGGTGAAAACCAATTCTCTCTTCATAAATACAGTGCATGAGTTTGTGTAACTACTTAAACAAATGACATGTTACTGAAAGGATTACCAAGTAAAAAATAAAGGAGTAAAACCCATGTGTCCAGTATGCTTGCTCTTCAGTTGTATTTTAAATTGTAGTTTTTTTCCCTCTTCCTAAACTCTAGTTGAAGCAATGCAATCCACTTCCCTGCAGAACAGCCTATGGCACATTGGGTAGATCAGTTTTGTTTTAGGTGGAACAGAAAATTGCTATTATATTGGACTGCCAAAAAAAAAAAAAAACAAAGTTTGAAAGGGAAGAAGTGCCAATGCATATAATCATACTCTTTGCAAGTTTGCTGATTTTGTACCTCTGAAGTTCTTTTACATTTTTTATGTTTTTACATTTATCTTTTTTATATTGGGCTTTTTTATTCATTCCTTTCAGCAGGAGCCTTTTGATACCAATATACATGGAAATGTTAAAGGATAAGTAAGCTTGCCTTAAGAGCTAATACTTTGTTTCTGACAGTTCCTGGCTCACAAATGATCTTTTCTTTTCAAAGGCATTGTGTGTGAATTGCCTAATATTCATGTTTACCGTTGTTATTGCTCAATTGTGAAATGTGGTGTTCTTTTGTCCAGGGATACTAACTGCCTAAAAGTACCACAGATCCCAATCCATAACGCTAACTGTACTTCTCGTTTTTTGTTTTTATTCCTGTTTCCTGACCTGCTTGTCCACTCTTCCCACGTTTTGTACCCGTGTTGCTTCTCCTCTGCTTCGTGTGGCTGGACATGTAGCATCAGGTAGGAGTGAGTGGAATGGAGTGGTGCTTCCTCGGTTGGCCCTCTTCTGCACTTTTCTACTATATAGGCTTTAACATTTAATATTTGTACATAATCTTTTCCTAAGGTGGAATTCAAATTCAACATTCACCTTTGACTAAAGTATACTTTCTGGCATTCCAACAGTTTTTTTTTACTTTGAATATTCATGTTTATTTCCTATAGAAAGCATCTTGCAGACATTACCTCAGACTCCACCACAGACATTCATTACATTAGTTTGTTTAGTTTTTGCTGGTGTATGGTGTGCCTAAAAGGAAGAATGGTATATGTTGGAAAGCGACATAAAGCACTCGTCTTTCAGGCACTTTAGTAAAGAGGTTATAACCGGAGACAAGTACTGATGTGACAGGTCACATTGATATTCTACATTGTTCGGTTCTTGTTAGACCAAGGAAGAACAGTCACAGATCACCAGCCAGGTGACAGGCCAGATTGGTTGGAGACGTGAAGGAATCAAGTATCGTCGAAATGAGTTGTTCCTGGATGTCCTGGAAAGTGTTAACTTGCTAATGTCACCCCAAGGTAAGCAGTGTGAACAATATATGTATAAAAATTGTACAATATATGTTAAAATTGCTAATCTGTATCCCTTACTTACTCGCATTTTTTCTCTCTCTTTCAGGACAAGTTCTTAGTGCTCATGTATCTGGCCGTGTGGTTATGAAGAGCTACTTGAGTGGTATGCCAGAGTGCAAATTTGGAATGAATGACAAAATCGTAATTGAGAAACAAGGCAAAGGAACTGCCGATGAGACAGGCAAAACGTAAGTGAAAATACATATTAACAGATCTTCTTTAAAAATTCAGATAGTGCTTCCTGAATTCTCTTTGTTTATTCCTTCTGTTTTTTTTTTGTTTTTTTGTTTTTTTTTTGTTTAACAGAGGGAAGCAATCAATCGCTATTGATGACTGTACATTCCATCAGTGTGTCCGCCTTAGCAAGTTTGATTCTGAGCGTAGCATCAGTTTCATTCCCCCGGATGGAGAATTTGAGCTCATGCGGTAAAGTTTACTGTGCTATATCTTCCTTACCAATGGATATTGTTTGGGGTCTTACAATGTAACTGTATAATTAAGACTGAACTCTTGTCGGGAAAGGCAAAATATTTCTGAGATGCTATATAGGGGCAGAAAAAAAACTCAATGGTTTTTTGTCCGCTTGATTTTTTTGTTTTTTTGCCCTCTGTTGAAGCTTGCAATCTGGCCACATCCAACTGCAATGCTCCCATGTCTGTTAATTACCATCCTTGTCAAGGACAGTCCTGAGCAATTCCCACTAAGTCAGTGCATCCTTAGTAAATCATTTATAATATAGTCCAGTCCTGAACTCCCTTTGGTAAATGCATTAAATGAGACTTTCAGTGTCTGAGTAGATCTTCCCCCAAGTGCCAAAGAAGTGGCATTTTCCCAAAATTGTTAGGCCAAAAAATTACAATTTATTAAATTGGGCACGATTCTAAAAAAAAAATAACCTATAGAGGTTTTATATTATTTTAGAAAATTTCTTATGGTTAAATTAGAGAACTATGTTGTTTATTAAAAAGGGACTGGTGTAATACTACATTCATCACAGGCCATTTTGTGTGTCTTTGCCTGATTACAGATTTCTTGTTCATATTACTGTGCTTCAATATCCAGCTTTTCTTAAATGTCTCTGCACTGAATAGAGTTGTCCCTTTTTTATAGTTGCTTTTTACAGATTTTAAGTTTAATCTCCAGTTTTTGTTTTCACCATATTGGAAACCTTATACTTCGTAGAACAACTACAAAGTGTAATTCTAGTATAGGTATTATTTTTGCTGGGAATATTAGCAGAATATAAATTGTATGTTTTTCACTAGATACCGAACTACAAAGGACATCATCCTTCCGTTCCGTGTCATTCCACTTGTGCGTGAGGTGGGGCGTACCAAGCTGGAGGTGAAGGTTGTCATAAAATCCAACTTTAAGCCATCTCTTTTGGCCCAGAAAATTGAGGTGAAAATTATGATGGTTTCTGCCTACAACGTTGTTTATATTGCACAGAGGTTTGCATTCCAATGCCTTTGTTTATGCCTTTGGATATTAAATTGTTCTAGGTTCGAATTCCTACACCACTCAACACAAGTGGAGTACAAGTCATTTGTATGAAGGGGAAAGCCAAGTACAAAGCCAGTGAAAATGCCATTGTCTGGAAGTAAGTCTTTTTTTTTCCCTTAGTAGAACAAAACCATTTTCATGCAGATCTCTGCTCATCATAATTGTATTACCTGTAGGCCCAATTGCTCTTTTACCTTTTTTCAGTCTTAATAGTGATGCTTATACTTTGTTTAGTCATTTACAGTGGAAACTTTTAAAATTAAATACTTATTTTAGTGCACAGAGTTGTTGTGTTCTTTTCCTCCAGAGATAAGGAACAAAAAAAACATGCTTACAGATAATAAAATCATTGAGCCCAGTGTTACATTTACAGTTCTCCAGGAAGTTGGTTGTTTTTCTAATTATGTAACTTCTAAAAGCAGATCATTCACAGATGAAAGGTAAATAGATATATCTTTTCAGTTTTAGCCACTTGTATGGACATAAATACTTGACATAAAATTTAAATTATTTTTAGGTTGTAACACTACAATCTGCAAAATACTTATTCTTGCCACTGCATTACCATTTACCAAAATCCTTGCAGTGTAATGTCCCTCTAAACAGGATTATTTCTTATTAACATGTTTCACTTTCACTTATTTTTCCTTTTTTCCAGAATAAAACGTATGGCTGGAATGAAGGAATCCCAGATCAGTGCGGAGATTGAGCTTTTGCCAACCAATGATAAGAAGAAGTGGGCCCGCCCTCCTATTTCCATGAACTTTGAGGTGAGTATAAATCATTTTCGGTAACCATTGTTTTGGTGTTTTTTCTTATAGACTGGCTAAAGCCTGAAAGTTCATTGCAGCAATTAATTAGGGGCAGTATGTATTACAGTTACTATAGCCAACTTTCGGACTTTGAGGGAACAGTAAATTGCTCCACAGTAAATGACTCAATAAAAAAGTTAAAAGGGGAAAAAACACTTCAACATTGTGCTTATTACTGGTAAAAGGAACAGAAATACAGGAACTTCCACTTCTAACCTTGTTCTAGTGGTAGTTCAGGGCTCCAGGCAGGTCAAAGTTAATCTGGCAGAGAAGGGACTGAGTGATGGGAAGGAGGGGGTGGGGGAGCTAGCCCTTTCTTTGCATACTTAAATCCTAGCATTACTAAAGATTTATGTTGAGGAAAAAAACATTTACACACCTTTAAAAGTTCTGCAGTAGCTGTTCCACATTTGTTTTCTGATAATAAATCATTGTGAATAACAATTGTAATATCAAACATAAGTGTTGGGTTCTGTTTTCTTAACTGGTTTGAGCTATAACTGGAGCTACAGGAAATATATACCTTTTTTAATACGTAACATATTTTTATAGTTGCAACTTCAAGTGGGCAAATCTTTGCTTAAAAATCCACTAAAAAAGGAATGTTGTATAAACTAAACTATAATTTGTTGTCTTTAGGTCCCATTTGCTCCGTCCGGACTGAAAGTTCGATACCTGAAAGTGTTTGAGCCTAAGCTGAATTACAGCGATCATGATGTGATAAAATGGGTTCGTTACATTGGCCGTAGTGGGATCTATGAAACTCGTTGTTAATGCATCAGAAAAAGAGAGGAAGGAGCAGTGTTCATTACTAATCCTGCCCCGTTCACACTACAACTCAGTTGGGGTAACATGGAACCCAAGTCAAACAAGATGCAGGAGGCATTTTGCATTCGCTCTGTGGGTGGATATTGCTCCTTTCCTTTCTTGCTTCTTCCGCCCGACCATAACAGCCATTTGGCTTCATAAATCCCATTCAGCGTGGAGGCTCTGTACACTGATTCAGCATTGGAAAGGTTAACAAGTTGCAGGGGTCTCCTGGTCACCTTGCTGCTGTGCATTTTTAAATATCTTCTGCGCCTGCAGCTACTCTTGGCCTTGTATCACCACCACCATCTGTGATTATTGCTGGTTGATAGAATTTCTGAATAGTGTAGTACTTCCTGCACGCTTCCATCATATCCCTCTTCTAGATAGCAGCGTCATGTTTACAGTGTCTTTTTTGTCATTTTTGTTTGTCATTCGAGCTTTTAACACTGTCACAGACCAGTCTAAGAGGAGAAAGATAACCGTGTTGGAGCCCTGGTATCAGGACATGGCATGAACAACTGCATTTTTGTCCTTTTCAGACTGGAGAGGTGGTCATAGTTATTTAGGTAGGGAGGAAGTTTGCTACAAGTTCTCTGTGACCAAATTAGGGGGCTCACTGCAGTTAGGCCATTTCACAGATCCTTTACCAGTGAGGAAGAGCAGATCAAACATAGAAATACCACATGTAGCATTCATTAACATGGAGTGCAAAGAATCCAACATATCACTGCCGGAGACCAGTCACCTGACATGGAAGCAGCATGGAAGGGATCTCCCACTGATGTGACTTGTGTGGCTCTGTGACTTCTCTCTTGTCCCCGTACTCCTTGTGCTGTGATTTGCTCTGTTTTTCTTTGTGATGGTCAAATTATAAACCCAATAAACCGTGTAGAAAAACTTACAACCCTGAGTTTTTTACTTTAATTTAAAGTCAAGTGGTATGTACGTCTTTCATAATAAAAAAAAAAAAAAAAAAAAAAAAAAAAAAACTGTATTTCTTTAGTATGATGCTATTTCTTTTAATGTTTGTTTTTTTTTTCCCCCTTTAAATCATCCTAAAGAACAGTACTACGCTGTTTGATCTGCTATACAATCTGGAAGAAAATCAGCCTCCCTCATTCCCCATAGCTAAAGAAAAATCTTGAAAATTTTAGTTTGCCAAGCTGGTCCTGGCTTCAGTACTTATCAGTAATTTTGCCAGGCAAAATTTATCTGGATTCGGGTTTCAGATCAGGGAGATGACAGGCAACAACACAATCAGCTACAGTCTCCCTCATATTTGTCACTGCTGCCTATATTTTTCTTGATGTAGTAATCTTGCTTTTCTTACCTTACCTATACCTTCTAAGGCTGCATTTACATGAGGTATCAGCAGAACAGCTAGCCAGTGGCAGCACTGCTCCTTAGAATTCTTTTTCTTGAGCGGCAAACACTTATCCACTGAATGTATAAGAGCTCTTGTCACTTGGAATAAGGATGGTTAGTGGTGCAAAGCTGCTAGTAGTTGACCAATTGGCAGGTGCCTGTGTAAATGCAGCATAATAAAAACGAGTATCTTTTTATCCACAGTTTTACTGGGATCTGGAGCTATGCTTGCAAGTGTTACCTTTTAAAATTGAAGGTTTTTGTATGCCTGCACTTGGCTGTCAATGCCTATCTGGCAGGTCCAAGAAACTGCATTTCATCTATACACTTGGTTTAGTGTGGTTTAAGGTCACATGTTGAGCTTCTCCACCCTAGAAACATCTGAATTTTCTTTATCACACTCTATAGTGTGGTCTGTATAAATTTGAATGATAACTCTACATTACCATTATGGTATCTGGGCCATATTCCACTTGATAAATAAGTGAGTTGTGCTGAAACAATAAAAAAAAAGCTATAGACCATACCAAAATCACTGTTATGTGATCAGTCACCCTGTGAGTATGCAGGACTGCCATTGTTGAGCGTTCCTGAGGTTGCCTCATGCCTTGTTGCCATACTGATCCTATGTCCTAAGTATTTTGAGGCACTGTCCTTAAACAAAAATGCAAACAACGAGTTTTGACTGCTTACTTCTTCAAGGTCAGACTCAGTAATAAACACTGATAAATGATATTGTTAAATTGCTGGCAGTAGCGTGTCTTTTTATTTGATATATGTACAGCTAGTAAATCTAAATTTTATACGGCCGCATTTATAGTTCTTCTGTATGGCTCTGTTGAGTGTAAAAAGAATAGCTCTTAACGCTATAGAACAAATGCCAGTTCTTAAAGACCCAACATCTGAAGATTTGACAGTGGACGGTACTGGACTGCTCACTGCTGTCCTATTTATTCTATTTTGGGCTGCCACAGGTGGATACTACATGCAGTGTTTCACAGGCATGAGGAAGCAGTAACTACACAGCACACTGCCAGTCTAAACATATATGTTGGTGCTATATAAATACAAGTTATTAATTTTTTTTCTTGCAGCATCCAATAGTAGTTTACCATGCAACTATTTGCAAAAATTGCATAATTAAATGTCTGTTAGAAAAGTGCATTGCAAATAAATGCCTGCCTGCACAAGTGTTTACTGCCTGTGGATGATCCAAAACAGCTTTTGGAAACTACCTGGTGCTCAGGAACAGGTAATGGCACTGCTTTTACCCATTTGCCTAAACCACACAAGTAGCTGTTCATTCAGATAGACATGGTACAAACAACTACCATGCTCCTATTGGTCAGAGTCTAAATATATGACCAGAGAGTTTTATATTGGAATTGGATTTACTAAACCTGTTATAACATTCCTGATGTTATTACCTTATATATTGTCCTCAAGCTCAAAATGTGGCTGTCACCTATAGCCACAAAGAGCACTGAATTTTAAGTGTCGGAAGCAGAATCTGTAATGGGTGTTTTTAGGCATTTCCAAACAAAAATCAGCCCCAGACCATAACATGGTGGTACCACCTGGGCTTTATAATTTGGGACATGTCAAACCCTAATAAAACACAACGTCTTTGAAATGGTTGTCTTTAGGTGGTAGTATTTTTTATACAAGCTGTATGGTTTAGTAGGGTTAATTATCTCACTAAGAGATCCATGCTTTGGAAACAAGTCTCGGGAAATCTCCTACATCCCCAATATTCTAAGTGAGGCGCAGTGGTGAGATGACATCATTCTCACAGCTTTACTTCACTGTGAGCTGCTCCAAAGTATTTTGAGCAGAGTTGAGAAGAAAAGTGCTTCTTATATTCCTTGCTAGTGCCTGCGGCAACGTAGCTTCAGTCTATCACACAGGATCATAGTGGGAGCAAAGAATGCGCTGTGCATGCTTTAAATCTTGTGTGTGTCCCAGAAGCCCACAAGTTGAATGCACCTATATAAATAATTTCTCTGTAGCATATAACCATAGAAACAGCCTTCTGTGTTACTATAGGCTTTCTAAATATTTTTCCTGTATTGTAAAATCTGTGTAACCTTTGCAAGTTGTTCTCATTGAAATAAGAGCCAATCCAGACATGCTGAACCTTAATTTTTTTTAAATCCAGGTTTAGTAAAATAAACCATATTACTGTTGTATATAAAAATGCTTTAACAATTCTGATTGTATTAAGCACCATTCAAGTTGATTGCATAGTTTAGTTTATCTTTCCATTTGCAGTTGATCTCGCAATAGATAAATGGGCTGCAGCTTCTATATCTTCTCTTTATAATTCCAGGATAATTATGGTCCCAGGGATCTGTATATAGAGCTGACATTTTTTAGTATGGTCTACTGTAATTAGAACTGTACAGAAATACGGGTATGCAGACTCCAATAGATTCCCCCAATTAGGAGGCTAAAATATTATTATTAATAAAAAGTATATAGCACCAACATATTACAGAGCACTGTACATTAAATAGGGGTTAGATGAGGTTATATACAGTAACACATTAACTGGATTTGATTACATTTCTTTCATTTTGGTGCAATGTTATAATCCAGAGAATGTACAATTTTGTTTCTTTTACTACAACTTTGCAGTGTGAGGATCTGCTTCTATAAATTGAAAATCTGAAAGCTATTGGAAATGCCATGGATGATGATCTGTACTCTTGTCCATAAATTGTGCCGCATTTATGGTGTGCAGGTATTTATAGTGCCTTTGTGAATGCTGATCAGCAGTGACATCTTCATCAAGGGGCTTTTCAAAATATGTGTATTTTGTGCTGACAATGAGCTTATTACCATGTGAATGTTTTTTTTATATTTTAATAAACATTGCATGCAAATAACACTGACTTGAATTTGAACCAATCAAAGTGCAGCTACTGAGTTGTCAATTGCAATGCATTACTATTTGCATACTAAAGGTAAATTATTTGCATGTCATTGACCATCTCTAGAGTAGAACACATTAGGTGGGTCTAGTTGCAGGCCTTGCTTCATTATTGACCATGTGTCATGACCACTGACAGCCTGAAAGACCCGGATTGAGGACAGAGCTCAGATCATTGAAGAGGAGATGCCATGTTTCTATACTCCATACAGTTCTAGTACAGTGTGCTCATTGGAGAGCCAGTCATACATGTGAGATGTCAGTATATGAGTATTACCTGTACCTGAACAATGTAGAACCCTAACATGCTTGGCTGTCCTCCTACTTTCTGGATAAAAATGTTATTTTATTCTTCGTCCACACGGACTGTTTCCTCAGCGTTTAACCTAAGTGTTTAAATGCCAATGTTTGACAATCCCATTTATTCCCACAAGCCAATCAACACCAGTGCGTTTTCTTGGGTGGTTTCTACTATTCTAGCTCTTTCTTTGTCTTTATAAATGCTTAAAAACACATTTATAGGCGTGTTTAGTATATACTTGGCCTAATGTGGATTTAAGGTTTCGCCCCATGTCCTGCCTGGTAATGAGAGAACAAAAAAAAATGAGGGAAGCATTGTCATCAGTCAAGGAGGACATACATGTTGTACTTTTCCACAGTTTTATGAAAAAAATTTTTGTTGCATTTTTTTTTTGAAGGGAAGTCTGGGAAGATCTTTGACTGGGATCTTTTGGCTGGAGTTGGGCTCAAAGCCATTAGTAGCTAACTTCCTTGATGTATCTGTAAAGCACAGCCCCCTGACAAAGGGTCGCAAATAATTTTCAGAAAGCTGTGGGAGACTGTGGACATGCAGCCTGAAATTGTCACAAATTGAAACTATTAAACAGGAGAAGAAAAGATCAAAGCCTGCATTCCTGCTAAGTTGTAGTCTAGGGAGAGGCTTTAGGAGATTGAAGGTAGATGTTACTGGGAACTGCTGGAAATCTATCACAGTCCGTTTACAAATCAGTCATTTTATTTATTTATTTTTTGCCCCCTTCTGGCAGCAAGATCACACTATAAAAACATTAAAAGGGATAGATAGCACAAATATTGAAATGGTGTGATAACAATAAATCAATCCATTTCATTACTGGAAGCCAGACTAAAGAATATTTCTCTCCTAAGTAAAAAAAAAAACAACACGAACTGCTGTCCATAGGGGTCTGAGGGCCGCACAAAAAACAGCAGGTTGGGCACCAAGGCATCAAGCAATATCATGTAGTGAAGGGACCAACATATAATAAAAGTTTCACATCCTGGACGGTTTAGTATCTGCTATGTCATTGTCAGAATAGTTTGAACATGGTAACTCATTACACACTGTGTTTCTACAACACCTTGTTGCAAAATTCTATCCTGCACCAAGTTGATTAAAACTGCAATAAATCAACACATTTTAATCAATTAAAAAATAACTCCAGTTTTATAGAAAACATAAATAACATGGAGGCTGTCTTTGGGTTCAGTGCTCCCAAGCAAGATCATAGATTAGAACTTTTCTCTTACTTCCCTGATCTCTAAATTTGTATCTGGTCAGGGAGTCAAAAACTGTTGAAGTCACAAAACAACTACTCAGAAAGCAGGCCTGTGTAAATCTCAGGACTGGGTGAACAAACTCTAGTACATACTACATATGTTTATTCAATCAAAGTATTAGGCTTTCCACCTCCTTGATGATGATTGTACACCACACTGACACAATTGGCATCAACACAAATACCATACATTGATATGTTCTACTGCAGTGAAACATTTGAATTTTACCCTTAGGAGTATTATTAATATAGTAGAATAGAATGGGTTGCTTTTTGTATGTAACTCAACTCCCTTTCCCAAGGGCACAACTTGGTTGCTATTTCTTGTACCTGATGACTGTACTTGTACAAGTTTTTGTGGTCAGTGGTATCCATATATTCTGAATAACTTGGGGTGAGCCAATGATTAGCACAATTCCAGTCAGCATCAGTACAATTTCACTTACGTTGAATTTCCTCACAACTAATGTGGCTCAGTAGTGTGTAGGGCCACGTGTACCTGTATTCCCTCCATTTACATTTTCTGGATATGCTTATGACGAGGCTGAAGTTGTGCCAGAGGGAATCTTTTTCTTGACTGAGATCAGGGCATGACTGAGATCAGGGCATCACTGAGCGCTTCGACAATCTGTGGTGCTGTTTAGAGGCGTTGAATTTATGATACCTAATGTCCTAAGGGGTCTCTATTCAATTCGGGTCTGGGGTATATGGGGGCCAGTCAATGACATTGATGTCTACACACTGTCCAAGAGGTACTCCGGCCCCATTGCTGTACTGTAAGATCTGATATTAATCAGCTTGTACATGGAAATCTGTGCGCTCCTACAAGGATATACATCCCAGATCATCACTGACCACTGCCAAGCAAGGTGATTTTAGAAGTGGAGATTGGGGAAGTTGACTTTTGATATGAGCATTTTGCCACAATCTTGTTTAGCCTAAAACGCCAGAAAATCTTTGGAATTTTAGGTGGTATTTGATGTTTTTTCTACTTCATCAAAACGATAGTAAGCGGAGCATACAAAAGTGGTAACAATCACATTTTTTCACAATAGAAATATCAGGTTTTTCATGTCTTTTTCTTTGATTTGTTATCACTTCCAGTTCTGGTGACAGTTGTCACTGAAAGAAAGTAAGGAGAAATCCCAATGTTGACAGTTGCCATTGCTACAAAAGTTGGTCAAAAGTCTTCCAATGATAACAGATTCCAGTGACCGCTCTCAAAATGAAGCTTTTGTAAACATTGGCAAGATCCCCTCTAATTTGTGTCCCTCAAACAGAAATTAAAAGTAATTGGGCTTTATTTATTTAAATTAATAATTAAATTAATTAATTTAAACCTTTCCAAGACCGTAGAAGATTGACTTTCACGGGAGAACCTGGGTGATCCACCAAACCTGGAATGGATCTTGTTTAGTATTGAAAACGTTTGCCAGCAAATAGTTTAAAGAAATCAATTCCAGGTTTGCTGAATCACCCAGGTTCTCTCATGATAGTCTATCTTCTCCAGTCTTGGAGAGTTTTATTAAATCAGGTCCACTACATATGTAGACAGCAATACACCACAGAAATAGGCTGTAATGCTTCTCCAAAATGGACTAGTATTTCTTTTTCTTATATTTCATATACAGTAACATACTGGTTGTGGCGCAAGTGCTACCACTCTCCTGCTTGATGGTAAACGTCAGGAAAGAGGGTGTTACTTCTCACATATGGTTAAAAAGGTTATATTGGAATAGAAAACAAAGAAAGAGCTGTTCATCTTTCCACGTGTCCACTAACAAAATACACATGCTCCAAAACACACATGCTTTGCACATCCTCTCCTAAGGTCTTTCCCTTTTCTGTTTCTCACTCTACTATGCAAGTCTGTTATGTTTTCAGATCTGATTTTACTTTTATCTGAATTTCCTTCCAGTACTGTTTTCAACATATTCCCTACCCACATTAGGGTCTTTGTATGTTTGATCTCCACACATATTTTCTCCACACTTTTCTCCCAGTATATGATCTGATCTGCAATGCTTTAGGAGTGTGCAGTGAATATCATTAGACCCCAGTATAACTGAGGCTGCTTCTATACATACAGGATGGGCCAGAGTGTAATCAATGGGCTCTTTGGCATAGTTGTTTACGTTTCTCTGCTTTTTCTTAGTATGGAAATGTGGAACCATCCGAAGGCTGTAGTTCCACCAAAGGTCAGTAAACTGCTTTCATTTTGTCCCTGCAAACTAAATCAAGTTTTGAATTGTGCTAACAGTCCAGTAAATGTTTTACTGTTTTGTATCTTGGGGATCTGATGCTAATAAAAATTAAAATGAATGGGCCTGTAAGTATGCATAATGTTACATTTTTTGGGATTATGTTTTAACCACAGGTTAATGATGTGAAGTGCACTTTTCCCTCAAAGAACAACAGATGGAAAAGATATACAATAAATCCACTGGGATACAAATGGGATCACCTAAATCTGACATACAAGTGAGTTTATAGACAAGAATTTAGATTGCTATATTTGTTGATGCACATTTGTTGTATAAAAAAATGTACAGATTCATACATTACAGAATAAACTAGCAAACTACAAAACTAGGTACAGGAGGGATGATTGTCTAAAAATCTGTGATGTAAAAGAAAATATATCTGTAGCCAAGTTTGTTTATTTGAGTCCCTGGTAATAGCCAACTAAAATCATCTTGTATCCAATGGCAGAAAAGTCAAAGCCATTTAGTTTGATATTTTATTTACTTTAAAACTTGCCTGTACAATTTGAGTATCCATACACATTATAATCTCTCTCAGACAGCAGTAGATAAGGCAAGGTGTGATTTCTAAAGGAAAATGACTCAAAAATGTAGAAAAATTTAAAAAGCACAAAACCGCAACCGCAACCGCACAAAAAGTATTTTCTAAAAGAGACAATAGTTTTATAGTAACAATCTCTCCATTGTTTATAGAGTCTCTATTCCTTAATTGTTCATGGATACCCTGTTTCCCCGATTATAAGGCACTGTCTTATATTTTTTGAAATGCCAAAATAT
>NC_092861.1:59783345-59824965 GCF_032062135.1 Pyxicephalus adspersus
CTTTCAGTTTCACTCTGCACTGCAGCCAGGAGCAGACACGTGCTGCAGCCAGCATCAAGGAGACACACACAGGATTGGATATCGGGGAATGTCTTATTCACGTGTGAGTGTCTTATTTTAATTATTTTTTCAAAAATCGGGGATGTCTTAAAATCGGGGAAACACGGTATAAGAATTGTATATTACTGATAAAACTATTTTTATGCATTCATTTTCTCTATTTATGTTGGTTTATACCTAAATTTAATAATACTAAAGAATACTGAAATTTAAAGCAGCACATAAAATATAAAAATCCTGTGACTCCTAGGCCAATCCCTGGAGCTCTGCAGGGGTGAGAAGTTATATCTAGAAAAAGGTAAAGAAAAAGCACTGACTCATCTTCCTACATTTACCTGCTACTTCCACTGCTGCTTGAATTCCTACACCCACCAGAGTCTGACCGACTTAAGTTACTATGCTTTGAACATATAAACCTATGACATTGTTATCTTAATCCTATTGTCTCTGGAAATTTACTAATTTTACCATTCTTATTTTTAATATTTTTTGTTTATGATGTAATGTTTTTGCTTTTTACTTACATATACCAATTAGCAATATTTTCTTTCAACTATTTAGACTATTTACTTTTTATACATACCCCTGAGGAAGCCAATAGGCGAAGCGCGTCGGGTAACAAGACGTTATACGGTTTATACCGCTAAGACGATATATGGTTAATTCTTTAAGTAGTTTTACACTCTTTAACTCGCCCCATGATGTTATAGTGGGTCCTGAACGAAATTCATGTATCTATTTTTACTGTAATTTTGTCTGACTGTTAAAAATGTACACCAACTAATTTTAATTTTAGCCTACAAACCCCTTCTTTTTGCCTTTATTTACTGTATAACATATTTTCCAGGGGTGGCTATAGAAAGACCAATATATGATAGAGAGAGTGGGATAGTGAGAGTGGGATAAAATATCTTTAATTGTTATCTTATTAATAGATGGACGGGTATGCATTTATTACAGGACATTTCTACTAAACAAGCTATATTAGCAGACCAACTTAGAAAAACTTATAAATTACTATTACTATATTACTACATTAAAGGAATGCCTTGCTTAGGTTAGTACTAAGAATGTACCTACCTATTACAGGATTGTCCAGTTTCCCAGCACACTAAACAAAGATGACACAGAAAAGGCTCTGGAGATCGCCTTCCGCATGTGGAGCAATGTGTCTCCTTTAACCTTTCAGCGTTTACCTTCTTCTCAGGAGTCTGACCTTAGCATTGGTAAGTAGATGGGCTGACAAAGGCAGAAATGTGAATGAAATACACTTTTAACATATATAACAATATTCAGTTTCCCGTCAAGGAGAAACAAATAATTTATATCTGTTATATCAAAAAATTGCTCAGGTTTAGGTCCTACAGGAAATGTAAGTGGACATCCAGTTTTGGGCAAAGTTGTTCACAAAACAAAAATAGCCATTGTATTTATTTGGTATTGGGGAATAAACAATGAAGCCACCACCATTTGGATATTGGGCTAAAAGCATTCTATGTTCTATGGTCACTTCAGAATGTCTTCAACACTGAGCAGCCGAGATTAGTGGGTGCTCTATGCATTTGAAAAATTAAAATATGACTAAATTGCCACTAAAACCTTAACATTATTTTACAGGATTTTATGCCTTCAATCACAGTGACTGTTGGAGCTCTCCATTGCACCCCTGTTTTGATGGCCCCAATGGGGAACTGGCCCATGCTTTCCTGCCACCCAGAGGAGAAATTCATTTTGACAACCATGAATTCTGGATACTTGGACCTTCGCGATTCAGCTGGAAACAAGGTAATTATTTTTATTTTTTTTCCAGAAGGCCCAACCACTATGGGCTTGTTACCATCATTACTACATGGCTAAACATAATTTCTGAACACAGAGAAATGTATAGAAATGACTGCTACTAAAAAGAGCCCAAGCAAAACTCTTTTTAGATTTTTAGTCATGTTAAATATGTATACAGCAATAATAGTTTTTTTATATCTATTTATTACCGCAACTTTCATTTAAAACACATTTTTTTCGCTGGGAAAAATCACTTAACATACATTTTTACTAGAAAAGGGTGTGATGGTTCATTTGTAGGTACTGGTTGGTTATTCTCCTAGTGTAATTTTTTCATATCGTACACTCCACTTGCAATTTTCATAGCAAGATAAATGAAAAATTAAACCAGAAAAGTGAGAATCATTACTTGATAACTATGCCAGGTTTATGTAACTAAACTCCTTCTGGTGGTGAGTGGCAAAATGACAGGTTCTGATAAACTACTGTACCGCAGGCCTGGATAGCGTGAGGTGCTGGCCTGATATCAGATTACTATTTTTCAACTAAATTCAAATAGGACAAAATGAGATACCTTGTCATAGTTGGAATTTTCTAAAATTATTTCACTGCACTGCAATATAACAAAATTAGGTTTTTACATTCTTTTACAAGCTCTGCACATAGCTATTTTTTTCCTGCAGAACTTCTGATTCAGATACATTTGATTAATAAGTATATAACACGTTTGCTGTGAACTTGTTACTTGCTCCTCACTAGACCAAAACACCAGGGCAATTAGAAGGTTTTTCACAATCATTTAAGGAGTTATAAAGTGTAACTTAATGGAACAAGAGCTTATCTGTTTCTGCATTTTATTCTCCATGTGTCCTTATTTACTCAACCCTTCCATTTATTTTTATTCATTTATCTTTTTGTCTTGTCTGTCTTTAGGTGTATGGTACAACGATCTAGTCCAGGTGGCAGCTCATGAAATTGGCCATGCGCTTGGATTGTGGCACTCAAATGATATTGCTGCTCTGATGCATCCTAATGCTACAAATACACGGACACGTCACTTGGCACAAGATGATATCTTGGCACTTCAGCATCTCTATGGTACCTATTGGATACCATCATCCATCCTAACCTGTAAATTTGCCCAAGAGTAGTAAAACTTGAACATATAAACTATAATTCACAAAGATGTTTACTAAAATCGCTAAAAAGCTAATGCACATTTTAGTATCTACATTCAGTGACTGTAAGTAAGAAGCAACATGTTAGTGAGTCATAATATTCCAACTATGCATGGTGGCTCAGAGGTTAGCACTCTGGCCTTTGCAGCGCTAGGTCACATGTTTGAATCCTGGTTCGTTTGCTGGTTCTTCCCATGTTTAAATGGGTTTCCTCTGGGTACTCCTGTTTCCTCCTACATTCCAAAAACATGCAGTTAGGTTATTTGGCTTCCCTCCAAATTGACCCTAGACTGTATTAAAGACATATGACTATAAAAGGGACATTAGCTTGTGAGCCCCGTTGGAGGACAGCTAGTGACATGACTATGCACTTTCTACAGTGCTGCTTATTATATCGGTGCTTTAAAATAATGTGCAATAATAATACTTAAAGTAAGCTTGTTATACCAAAACCTTTGTACCCTAGCTTCAACATCTTGGAAAGCTGACCTTACAGTATCTCACAGTGCCCCAAATTCTGAGGTATACTTTCTTGCTTTGGAATGGTGATGTCTTAGACAGCAATGGGGGGGAGGGGGTAAGGTAGGTCTTGGAGCCAGGGACGACAGATTCTGCATTGCACACATCTTGATAATTGTCCCATCTTTTTTTTTTTTTTTTTTTAGAATCATATTTATTAAGAAATACCAAGGAATGAACAATAATCACAAACAGTAGAAAACATTGCATGATACATCAGACAATACAAGACATCAGAAAACATGTAAATAGTAAAATGTGTGTGAGCAAACCCTGTGCCACACCACACCACCAGCAAGAGCCATCCACATGGGGGAAAATCCTAGCAAGCTTGAAAGGTGTTCTATACCAGCGAGTGGCCAATTTGTAGTTGGTGTCCTGGTATTGGTTACAAATTAAAGCTTTATGGCAAAAATGAAGCATCATCTCCCTCTGTTCCTCAGTAAATTGAATATTTAAATCCACCTCCTATTTAGCAACGAGACAATTGTCCCATCTTGGATGCTATCGGAATCTATAATACCTAATCTAAATGAACAAAGTCTGGTCATGTTCAAGAGAGAAAAGTTCTCTAACTAAAGAAGCAGAACCTTCCTTCTAATGTGGTTGGAACATGGAAATTAGGTTGTAGTGTGCATCAGCATTTGAGAACATTGTACATGTTTGAGTTATAAGGTTTTGACAAAGTTTAAAAATGCTGAATTTTAGATTTAGAGAAAGGTTGCAGCTGCCAAACAAGCAGTTAGACGTATAAATATCGAGGGTGAATCTAAAACAAAAATGTAACCCTAAACTCTTTCTGGGGTGTATAGATGCATCCTATAAATAGTTTTGTGAGTCCAGTGAGAATAATGATAAAGAGAGAGGATGGGTTATTATTTTCATTGCACCCACACAAACATAACATTTTGGGGATGTTTAGTGAGCGAAGCTGAAATGGTACGTCACAAATCAATGAGATGTGCACAGATTTTTAGGATGCATTTTGCATATGTAGAAATAAGTTTTATATGCATGTACTGTATTTGTTATCAAGTGGAGAAGTATATTTGTAGAAAAAAGTATTTTGTGTGCAAGTGTTTTGAGTGTATTATTACACATGTATAGTGCATATGACGTTTGAATATCATGCAATACCATAAACCTTAATGACAGATGTAAGGATTACATGTAAGCCCATCTCCATGCACTTTAGTATGTAAGTGGGCATAAGAGAGAAATATACAGGCTGCCATTGGTAACCTATCATTATGAAAATGCTGGTTGCCTGCCTGTCATATACTGCCATGTACTTTAAATTCAGAAGGTTGAATGGGCTCATGATACAAGATAAGACTGCATACCAAGTCCATCATGGTATGAGTACAAAGATAGCTGAGAATAAATTGACAGGTATGGTTCTCTGCAACATCTGTCACCAATTCTGGACAACAAATCTCAGGGGAAGTTTGATCTGATGTAGTAATTTTTTGTGATAGTCATGATTGTTTCCCCAAAATTAGGCAGGACCCAGGATGTCTTCTCAAAGTATAAAATTTAAGGAAGAAAAACATGCATGTAAATGCCAATATGATCCATGTTAGGTCTACATGTCCTAAAAAGCAGTTAAATATATTTTATGCCTACAGAGAATAAATTCATATCCATGCAAAGTAAACTAAAAAATATCACCCCATGGCTCCCAAATAATGTCTATGATTATTATTTCATAGGTTGTGCAGCTGGATCTACATGTTGGCTGACACAAGTTCAGGAAAAGTGCAACACACAGAAAACATGTCATCCAAAGTGCCATGGTTGTAGAGGTAAGGAAATGATCAATATATGTGGCAAGTTCTAGTAGCAGAAATGGCAGACAGCTATTATGATAGTTGGTGTCATAATGGTTCTGACATTTATTTTCATTAAGAGACACTAGATCAAAGGACCACAACACACAAGGTCAAAGTGAAGATGCTTTATGTTGCCAAAGGTGAATCTGTTATCCTCAATTGTACCCATAACGCACCCCATCCACGACAGAAAATCAGGTAAGTGTTATGTGGAAGATACATATATTTGTATAACTCTAATACCCATGGGGTGTTGCCAAAAAATAACATTTATATCTTCCAAAAATGCATTTTGCCAAAATAAAACAAAATTTCATCTTCATGCATCTGCATCTCCGTCAAATGTGTCACCACTGGGAGATTTTCTCTTGATAGATGTTTTAGTCGCAGCAGAAGAATGTTAGATTTCCTATTACTTATGAGGATATATCACCCTAACTGTGACATACTAGCCATCAATATTGGCCAATGTGCATGTTTAATCTTTTTCCAATACTGGGACTGATAATGGTATAATATGAGGCTGCAAGCCCCGATAAGGCTAGGTAAGTTATTCAAGTGGTATCAGCTCTGTGCAAGCAGTGGGGCGGGTGATCACCAATAGCAACTTAAACCGAGATGTGATATAGCTGTTGGTGCAGTAAATGTTTATAGAGAGAATGATGCAAACATATACACATGAATATAATTTGTAACAGAGTGATAAACCCAGACACAGCAAGCACAACCTAAACACCTAAAAACAAACTAGAATGGGAATATAGAAACCAACATACAATTAAACACAGGCCAGGTGGAACAGTAGGTTGGGTTTAAAACAAGTTAGAAACAAGGTCAGGGCCAGAGAGCACAACTGAAAGAGGGTTAAACAATCAGTGGGATGTCTGTCACACAGAGAAAGTTTTTTTCCTAAATCAAAGAGGAAGACAATATATTTTATTTATTTTTTTGGGAAATCTGTTTAAATTTGGAAGAGCAAAACATACACAAACACAAAGAGACAGGATTAACATTCAGGAAAACAATGAGAGCTGTATATATTACTTTACTGTTTTTTCTGTTATGTTTAAAGTGAAACTTTGGCCACTCATTGCAGCATTTTAAGCTGAACATGGGGCACATGAAGGGTGTGTATTCTTGGTGTGGAATATTTACTTCAGTTTTAGTGCAGCATGCCACACTGAAATTGAAAAAAGCATCCCAGCTAATCCATAGAGAATGCACATTGCACATTCACATCCTTCAATGCTGGTAAAACATGCAGGATTTTTTTTTTCTCACATTGCAGTCTAAAACCAGTGAAGAATAAAGCAATGTACAAACTTTATATTTTTGTTGGAAAGGATCATGAAAGATCCTTTCTAATGACAAAAAACTGAAAATGAATGAACGAGCGCTGTACATACAGCACCATTCTGCTACATAGGGGAGGGGGGAGAACTAGCAAGCGACACCCTGCCTGCTGCACTCTCTCTCCTTCACTTGCATTGCATTGTTTCTTCTTTCATCGTTCATGGATCTGCCAGAAACGGATCCATGAATGATATCGGACGGCGCTGTACACGTCAGATTTTCATCTGATACTAGCCGTGTGTTGAGAATTGGACGAGAATCATCTGACGTGTGCACATAGCCTTAGCCTGACTGTTTACAGAAACTGGAAGTGTCCAAGTAACGCCAGTTACTCCAGCACCATCTTCTGACCAGTGTGACTTTTAAATGGGCAGTGATGGTGTTTTGCTCTTTTAATTATTTATATGTCTATGTTATCTGCTATGTTATGTGTTGGCTACTTTTCTTCTGTGAAATTGCAGGCAAGTAAATATTTAATTGCACTTGGTACTTTGTACTTTTATTTCTTTTAAAAGTTTGAATTTTATAACCTTGTTAATTACACTTTATCAACTTTCTTTCAATTAGTTGGTATAAAAATGGATCCCGTCTTATGTCATCAACTCCTGGGATAATCATGAAGTCTTCAGCGAGTCTTATCCTGCAAGCACAAGAAAAGACCAAAGGACGTTACACATGTGTAATTCGCAGGGGAAGAAGGATCCTTGGTGGAAAGTCATGGAATCTCCGAATAATATAATACTAGCATAGAAATGTAACTTTCCTGCACTGTGACATAAATCAGCATTAACATAAAGCTCTGGATAAACAGCTAAATTAAATAATTAAATCATGTACTGTATGTACTTACGTCTCATTCATTTATCATTTATTCTTTACTGCTATTTCTGCTTACATGAAGGAACTCCTGGCTCAGTCACAAAGCAATTTTCCAATATGTTCAGAAACATTTTTTTCTGCACCTTCACGTATTTTAGGTGCTGTAACTGTTGCTTAAAAAAAATTCAGATTCACATTCTAAAAAAAATTGATAGAAATATAAAAACAACTGATACATGTGCTAAATTATATAAAGTTACCTAAATAGAAAATCTTTATTTATATTAATACCAGAGGTTTTGGTTGCAGACACGCTTACAAGCAGCCGGGTGAAATGAATTTATCTGAAGATAACTAAGTCCAGATCCAGATGAAATGCCGATGACAACGTACCAGAATATGGTTCTAAACCCAGTCCTGGAAACAATATGTTTTGCTTTGAAAATAGACTATAAAATAAATTACACTGACCCAATGACAGGGTGAAAAATAGGTGGCAAGTAGGGTTGCAGAAGTTCAAGATATTCACAGTATGACAGCTGTCTCAGAAAACAGTATTCAGTATTGAACATTTATTTTATCAGTAGTTACAATGACCTATAAAGGATTATGAGAACAGGAAGGTTTTATTTTTCTTGCTTAACAAAAGTATTATTATTATGAACCCTGGACTAGTTCAGGCTGATCCCATTACCTTTCCATTGTGGCAGTATGACTGACGCAGTCGTTTAAGAATACAAGAACAAGAAAAGTATGGGACTTTAACGGCAGTTTTATAAAAAAAAGGCATATACCTATTATTTCCTTCATTAAGAAACAACAGTTAAGAATATACATGCCTCTTCCCTTATACCAAGTTTCAGAAAGAGTTAATCAACATTCTTAGCATAAATGGGCTAGATACATTGTACACATTACATAGGATGAGATCATCCAACGCATTTCGTAGACTGTGTCCGCTTCCTCAGGGATGTAATTGGTACAGCTTGTAGGTGTATCAGCACTACAACATGTACAAAAAAACACAATAAGTACAGCTTTATTATATACATCAATTCTTTAATACAACCAAATTGTTTTGTACATACCAAAGGATGTTGCATTCACCACTATGCTTACTCTTTTGGTATGAAGGTAGGCAAAAGGCAGAATTAAAATCACAACACACAGAGATGGCGGTGTCCCATATATGTTCTCCACAACAATATTCAGTACTTCTCCAGATATTATTGCTAATATTCACTCCATTATGGAGTGATAATAAATAATTATCCCTTGTGGAACATTCCCTTGTGGAAATCTTCTGGGTCCATGTGTTCAAGTGGCAGTAACTGATTCCCACCAGGGAATGTCAGATTCCCTATTTTATAAACGGAGCCCTATGAGAACTTTTGTTCTAACTTTGCTAAGTAACAGGAATAACCAGATCTGTATGCTGCTTCTCCTACACTGCCCAGTAAGAAGACTGTAGGAGGCAAGATGAGTAAAGTATATCCCCGCAAGCAATTTCTTCTTCTAATAGATGGGGGGGGGGGAGGGGTATGTTGTCTAGAGAGCTTCTTTAAAACTGAACTCCAAGTAAAAAAAAAACTAACTATTTAACTAAAACACATATACAACAACATTTTCTCCTGCAATGCTAATCCTATATATCTGACCAATCCTTTCCATCTTTTTTTCTTCTGTAATATAAATGACAGGAAAGGAATAGGTTACAACAAGATCCCATGGCCCATCCCACAGTCTGAACTATAACCCAGCACTGCAGGCATTAGAGGAGCACAGTCTCTGGGCTTCCATTGTCCGCCATGGCAATATATAAGGCAGGCATTTATGGAGAAATAAAAGGAGCACCATTATAAAGAACATCCCATGCTCTCGAAAATCCTCCTTGCATATAAATATTCTGCCACCTCTGTGCTCAGCAGTACTAAGTCTTCCATTTCCAGGTTACTTCTCCTGGTGATAGATAACCAAAGCTGACAACAGATCATCACTTTCATATCTATACTTGTGCAGATCAGTGAGCCATGAATAAGCCATAAGAGAAAGGGGCCGAGAAGAGTAAACTGGAAATTCCTTTACTCATCAGCAGATGGCAGCACTGATACAGGGCAATTCCTGACATGTTGTCTAGGTTCTCTTCCCTCACCTTACCCACAGGAAAGGTTGTTTAATATAATCTATACATATATTTACCTATACTTTATACATATTACCGCTGTTGAGGAAGTCCAATGACAAAACACAATGAGCAGAGTCTGTGGTGCCATCCAGCATTTCTGAAAGTGGTGCAGTGCTGAGTGCCAGAGATTTGTTGGTGCGGGTACATGTGCTGCATTATTACTGGAGGTAGTAAGGGCTGGGTAGAAGGGTTCCAGACATTTGTGCACACTTTATATTTTACCACTAATTATACACCATACACAGCACCATTTATTATTATTACACAGTATTTATATAGCGCCATCATATTACGCAGCGCTGTACAAAGTCCATACTCAGGTCACTAGCTGTCCCTCAGAGGAGCTCACAATCTAATGTCCCTACCTCAGTCATATTTCTATATTATATGGTAAGTACACATTTGTGGAAAGCCAAATAACCTAACTGCATGCTTTTGGAACGTGGGAGGAAACCGGAGTACCCAGAGGAGACCCACACAAACTCCATGCAGATAGCATCCTGGCCAGGATTCAAACCTGGGACCTAGCGCTGCAAAGGCCGGAGTGCCAAAGTATTACCATACACAGGTACAGGGTGTGTATAATAAAAACATTGCTCCTACACCAATAGACACATGCAGTATATGGCAGCATGAGGAGATAGGTACACTCCTTCCTGTGACACCTTAAGAGGGGATTTCCCTCACTTCCTGTTAACTCTACAGAGACAGGAAGTAAAGGGAAGTCTCCCTAGTAACCACACATGACATAAATGAATATGATGACGATGATTTGAACTTCCCATACTCTACAAAAAATAGAAAAAAAAGTTTTTTTGGATAGAGTTTACAGTTAAGTGTTCCCCTCAATGTAAATATCTCACTTTAATGTTTAAACAATGACATTGCACAGTTATGACATTCCGAGGCTCCTCTCCCCCTCCCTCTGTCAGTCATCACCTCAGCCTCACATTGCAGTCACTCACCACCAGTGGCCGGTGAACTACATTTCCCAGCATCCTCTTCGTTCCTGAGCTGTCGCGCGCCTTCTTTACGCACGCGCATTGCCAGCCGGCCAACATGGCGACCTTCGTGGAGATTCTGAGGAGCGAGTTCCCGCAGCTGGATGCCGATCTCTTCAAATACGTGACTGGTGAGAGAAAGGGCTGGGACCTGGGCTGTACCTGGAGGGGACCCCCAGCCATGTCGGCTCACTGGCCCCGGACATGTATATGACCTGAGGAGCGGCCGCTTAGCATATCTGAGAATTTCATAGCCGGGACATTGGAGCTCCCAACCATGCGGCCCTTCCTGACTGTGCTTTGCTTTCACACGTATCCAGTCATTCGAATCACGGCTGTCGTGACCGACCTACTGCTCTCATGTAGTTGGACTACAAGTCCCAGCATGCCCTTCTATCCATGCTGAAACCTGCAGTCCCATAAAAGTCTAAGCCACAGGTTGTACAGAGCTGAGTGTAGAACACAGTCATCATTATATTATCACACTTCCTATGTGATTAGGGGCGATGAGCCAAGACAGTGAGTTCTATTCATTGCTAAATCTTTGTTCATTTCATGATGGTTTTAGATGTGACCAGTCACTGGAGAAATGTATCCAGACTGGTGACATAAATCTGATCTGCAGCAAGAAATATTATAATGTAAATGGGGAATCATCACACAAATAGAAGATTCACCTAAGGTATCCAATCAGGTGAAAGACTGATTTCTTTTATTCACCTGTACAGATATATGTGATTGGATTCCTGATTGTGTGAAGAATCTGAAATGCTTTAGTAAAATAATAAAACGTATTGGATGGCACCATGAACCCTCTGCACTGACTGCAGGGATCTATAAATGTGTCACATGTGATCTCTTATAATATCACAATACATTTCATTTCACTCCCGCTCTCTGTATCTTGGTTCCCTGTAGATGTCCTGGACAGCGGCCGGTCAGACTTTGAATCAGAAGATGACTTGTTTGAAGCCGTGGGGGAGCTACTACAGGATGTGGCTGGAGATGCAAAAGATGACGATGATATCAAAGACATCTGTCAGAGGATGTACAGGACAATGCAGCTGTAAGTGGACCTTAGGGCAAAGACGGACAGGAAAGTCCTGAACGGCAAAATCTAGACATAGAACCGCATATGATGAATCTACACGCACTGTTCATGTCTGAAATACCCATTCATTCCAATAGGCCGATACACCTGAGTGTTTTCTTGCGAGCCATACAAGAACACATCCTGCAGCACATGCAAAGTGTTAAAATGCCCATCAAATAGCCTAAAAATGAACCTTTTGTAATGAATGGGCCTTTATGGGTGTTTTATTCTATTCTATTTTTTCTCTGACACATTCGTCAGTTTAAAATGCCTTTATAAACGTTTAGAAACTTCCACAAAAGCTTTAAACCTGACAGTAACCTTGTAACTTTTTTTTTTTTTTATTTTGCTAAGGGAAAATCATAAAGATCCTTCACAAGGTCGGGTGTTGCTTGAGGCTCCAATACAATTGTCCCAGATTACTGAATATGGTAAGAGTTAGTATACCCCGTTGTCTGTGTGATTTACTTGTAAAGCACATTTCTGTTCAGGTAAGGGAATGGTGACATTCAAAGTTGATATTGTGTGTAGCTGGATCAATGTCCACTATGGTTAACCAGGCTTTGGTTTTTTTTTGTTTTTTTTTACGAAGGCCATAAAGAAGTCTTGTTTTGATGGTTGTTCTGGGGTAAGATGATACCAGGAAGATTTTTCTCACATTTTTCGCACAGTGGGGATTTATGTTACTGATTTTAAGCCAGGGTGCCAATCACTCTATTGTTCATTTGTAACGCATGTGATTCTTGTCTTGTTTTCTAGAAGTTGACCCTCAGATTTTAAATGTCTTGCTAATGAAGAAGGGCCACGGCTCGGTAAGATTGTGCTTTCATATTAACCCGATGTGGACATTTGTCCTACACACCCCCAAAACAACTTTATTGAGGTACACATGATGTGTGTGGTATATACTTTCTTCCTTCTGCTGTTTTCTACTTTGCCACCAGTTCCAAGCTTTCCAAAAAGGATCATTCCAGAGGTGCGGTAAACCACAGCAGTTTATCACACACTTAAGCAGACTCCTAACAGCTTTCAATTAACCATATGGGTGCATTAATTTTCATGTGGTTGCATTCAGTTTGCAATGGTTTGTGGTACAGTTCTTGGATGTGACATGTAACTTTTGGCCACCCTGAAATGGCCAGGCACCTCCATTGACTCAAATGCGGACGTGTTCCAACCACAGTGAGCTGCAGTTGCTGCTAGAACAGTGGTGCCCAACTAAATTTTGGTGGTTTGTGACTCTGGTCAGTGCACCCCCCAGTGGGGTCAGGAGAAGGACCCCGCTTGTGGGGGACACCAGCCAGAGCCGCTGACCATGTCTCCCATATGCATCGCACGCACAGGGTAGTGGGCGGGTTGTGTCTCTGGCTCAGACTTGTGATGGGAGAATGCTAGGGTTCTGGCATCATGACGTCATCCTGGGGGAAGTTTGTTCCTGTTTGAGTGACACTTGGCTCCCCGTGCATACGTGGTCTGGAGTCCGTGAATTTAGTGGTCCGTGACGTCCAAAAGGTTGCAACCACTGTGTTTGAGGACTTCAAAAGGCCCATAATGTCTTGCAGTGCAATGAACTGCAACAACATGAAAAATCAATTTCCTATTACTTGTTAAATAAATAATAAATTGACCTGTTTATTCCAAAAGGGGGCTGGAATCTGACATGTGCAATGGTCCCACACGATGAATTGATGAATCCCTGCTTGTCAATCCAGTGGAAGATTGCACAGTGGGGTGCCACTTGCTCATTTCTCCCCTTAACTCCCTATAGAACAAAATGGTGCTAGTTTGTTCTTCTGTCACTAGAAACAATCGCAAAGGATTTCTGTCGACAATCATTTAATGTTCATCAATTATCTGTACAAGACTTTAAGCTGCAAAATGATTTATCCTGGCTTATGATATATGTAAATTGGACTCCATTCCTAAATCTTGTCTAGCCAATTCAAAACTTATTAAAACAAATGTTGCACTTTTAGGTTGTGTTACCATTCAGGCCTGTTTATATATTTTGTTTGGAATGTATTCCATATTTTGATGTGTTATCTTATATTTAAAAAGGTCTCTGTAGTGGCAAGGCCTTTACAAATAGGGTTTGTGGGTCTTTTATTATTTTGCCTTGGAGCCCTGACATATGTAGATACACCTCTACCTAGGAATATCTAGTCTTCTTTCCCCTTGCTTGTCCAGCAATAATATTAATTTTAGATTGGTAAGCCTTTCACTCTTCACAGTACATTTAATATGGTTTGTATTACTGCCATTTTTTATGTCTGAACTTCCCTGTAGGTCATAAACTAGTGCAACCATATTCTTCCAGATAAAATTGTTGGTTTATGACCTTTTTTCATTTCTTGTTTTTCCATAGACTGTTAATGTGAAGAAGCTGGAAAAGGCTGAAGCTAAACTAAAGTCTAAGCAAGAAAAGCGAACTGAACGTGACTCACAGAAAGGCAGTGGAAATGTGTAAGTGAGAAGAAATTATCTTTATGTGCTAAAGGACAAGCAAACATAACAGTGTGTTAACAATCCAAGCATAAGGTGCTTGACCCAGTCCAAATATGCATCCTTGGTTTATCTTTAAAGCATCCAAGAATCCCTAAATCCTAAAAATACTTGTTTATTCAAAGATCAACCATAATATCTATTGGTAAATTGTTTACTGTCACCTTGCTTCTTTCACACTTTAGATTCCTGATGCATTTTCAATAAGATTGGCAGACTTTGTGAACAAGTTGAATGTGTGGGATAAGGCAGGACCCTGCTCACTCTAGTGAATTCTTCTCTGAATTCAGGACCAGAGAGTTTTGCCAAGAGCAGAAAGTGTTCCCCCAGATAGGGTAGGGGGGAGGACACAAGTGTGTAAAATATTCCAAACCTGGAGTTGGGCTTTAAAAGTAAACGGGATGACTGCAGCATTCACCTGGACATGCATGGGGTACAGGAAATTAGTTTTCCATTGCTGACCCCTTCTCCTTGCTGTCTAGATTGCATGATGTCCAAACTGAATATATAGCCTCCGTATTATTGCCAATATAGGATTGTAAAATTGTTAATGGCCTATCTAAATTGCTTATGTAAAGGTTAACACTTTTAACCTACAGAGTCATGGAAGAGGCTTCTGCCAGTCAGGCTGCCAGTAAGAAGGAAAATCGAATGGAGTCCAGTGGCAAGAACAAGTCATATGATGTTCGAATTGAAAACTTTGATGTTTCATTTGGAGAAAGGTTTGTTACTAGGAAAAAGGATTTGTTTTTTAGGTTTATTATTCATTGTATATTATCAGAAGAACCCCACATAACTCATTTCACAAAATCACATCCTTTGTTTTCAAGCAGTCCACGTAATTGAAAATAAAGCAAAAAATCTTGACATGATGGTAAAAATGTAGTCAAGATGAGCCTGGTATTCCTGAAGGCAACATTTCGTTTCAGGTCCAGGAGATTCTGATGAAAGTATTTCTCTTCTGCTTTGTGTAAGGTTAATTCACTTAAAATAGATTGTAAATTTAAAAAGAAATCGAGTTGATGGAACAATGTCTTAACAATATAACTGAGGATCCCTAGAAGAACATGTTATTGATATATGTGCATATTATTTTCCAAAGCTGGGTACTGTGACTCAGCACTAAATATGTAGCTTTAAGTTTAGTGCATGTTAATAATTCCACAATAATGTTAATAATTCCATAAGATATTAGGCAGCTGAAGGTCCCACAACCTTACTGAAGCAGAAGTTGTATTCTTTTATTCTGACTAGCTGTATCCTTCAGACCTCAAAGTGGAGATTCATACAGCCCCTGCACCAACCTATAGCGTTTCAGGTAAAATCACAGAAAAATCAATTTTTTTAAATAGTATGCAATGCTTTTTTTTCCCATGAACAGTTTTGCATCTACCAGGGGAGAAGCAAATGGGAATACTATGTCACTTTTGTGGCAGCCCTGTCTCCCAGGGTCGCTGGCATTGCATCTAAGATTGTGGTTCCCAGCAGCACTTTCATTGATATTTTGATGTTTACTCAGAGGAAGGTTTTTACAGGTGTATAACAAAAAAGTTAGAAGCACATATAATCTTGAGGGAAGGTTGAAATAAATGGTCTGGCAACAGGGTGCTTTTATAAATAAATAAGTATTTTAAAAGCTGAAGAGAGAAAAAACTATCAAGATATTCCTCTGGTCATCTCCAGCCTGGTGCTAAACACTTATGTTCCTGCCTTTTTTTTATAAACATACTATATTCCAACAAAGTTTTAATTTTAGTATTATTGGGTGCAGTTGGGCTTTAAAGTGTTCTGTAGACCTCTTTTTTGGAATCTTTCTAATGGTTGTAAAATCTATTTTCTGTTTAATAGAGTCCTACTGACAGGTGCAGAGTTGCATTTGGCATCAGGTCGCCGATATGGTTTGGTTGGCAGAAATGGCCTGGGTAAAACAACTTTACTGAAGATGCTTGCTTGTCGTAGCCTTCATGTTCCATCACATATCAGTATCCTGCATGTGGAACAAGAGGTTGCTGGTGATGACACCCCAGCATTGCAAAGTGTATTGGAATGTGATACTTTACGTGAGAGTCTTCTAAAGGAGGAGAAAGAACTGAATGCAAGGATCAGTGCTGGGAAGTAAGTTCAAGGGAATGGTTTGTTTAAAATGCAAAAGTGTTGTACAATGCTACGGCTTAAATAATAAAGCTTTAATTTTTCTGTTTTTTTACTTTTACATAGATTTGTTTTCTCCTGAATAAGTTTCTAGTTTGTAATCTTGATTTACGCGCACTTGGTCAGGGACTTGCAAAGTAGTAAGAAAAAATCAGCAAAGAGTCAAATATTCCATCATTTTCAAAGTAAAATTTGTCAACAGCATTTTAGATTTTCCTATTAAAGGTTTCCTTTTATTCATTCATAATCAATAGCTTGCTGTCTTGCAAGACCCATTTGTAGCAAGCGTTATATAAATGCTGTTTATCAGTGTTAATGATATGTTCATACTGATAGTTATTAGAAAAAAAATATTTAGTTTGCTATATATTGCTATACTTGTATTTTTAGTCATTTCATTATAATGGTTCCCTATAACAAGTATAATTAAAGGAAATATATGTTAATCTTAAACTTGGTTTATGCTTGAGACCCCTACTTGTACTGCTTCTGATGTCCCAGGCTCGGCTGCAGTGTCCTTTTCTCATTTGACTATTCTGGGAAATCTGTGTAACCTGTCCACTCAGAAATAGTATTTTTTATATCAGATTTAAAAAATCTGAGCGAAAAAATAGACTGAAAACCCTTTAAGAGGTCAACATGTTGGTCTCAGAATGAAGATATTACTCAGACATAAGTCGAGTGACCCCACAACCTATGGCATAAAATCCATGAATTTTTGGCATCACAGGATCAATTTTTTTAAATTTTTTACAGCTATGGTAATGGTTTTTATAATTGTTGTAAACAGCGTATGGATTATAACTTTTATTGTAAGCATATGTTTTGGGAGCAAAGCCCCTTTTAAATGTACATACATTTGTTTTTTGTGTATCTTCAGGGGAGATGGTACGGAGAGTCTTCGTCTATCAGAGATATATGGCAAACTAGAGGAAATTGAAGCAGACAAAGCACCAGCCAGGTACTGTCTAATATCTTATGTTCCCTCACAATAATTTTTATACAGTATAATCTTATTGATTTCTTTCAATTTAGAGCCTCTGTGATTCTCGCTGGTTTGGGATTCAAACATTCTATGCAACAGCAATTGACAAAGTAAGTGGATGCTTTCAATGAAATTCAGTCAGCTAATGTAATGCTCCTATTGATCTTCCATACAAGGAACACTCTAGGCATAATTCTAAATTTAGTACCAGAATCATTTAATATAAATCTGACGCTCAGTCAGACCTACTTGAGGGAGCTTTCCCAAACCTATGTTGGATGAATATTATATATTTTTTTTTTAAAAGCTTACTGTTTTGTTTTTTCCCACAAAGTAGTTACAGATCTTAAGGTCAAATAAGAGGCACCAGTTTTAGCAGAATCTCCTACTCAGGGTCCCCTTTTTCTAAAAAAAATGGTCTTGAACTTTACTTGAATTCAGATATGGTAGTAATGCAGTGTAAAGTATTCAATATTTTATATATCTATTTTTTTAACTGTGGACATTAGGCATGCTACAGACAGAAAAAAGGGAACATGCAGTATGTCATGTATGCACTGCTGCTGCTTCCGCTTGCACTTGCTGTCATTTGATAGCTGGGAGTAAAGACGGGTTTAGAACTGCCTTGGGATTGAGTGATCCAATGCAGCTGGCACCCAGCTAGTCACTCACACAGTAACCAGGGTCTGCACATTTGACAGCTGGTGGCAAGTGGGCTGTACTAATACCACACCCAATACCATGAAACCTGTTTCCAGAGGCAGCAGTTCCCTGTAACTAACTCCAGCACTTGCCTGGCAGCACTGGTTTAAAAAGAGCCATCCTTTGCACAGGCGACAGCTGGTAGCAGTGAGTTTTAGTGCCTATTCCTTTCATATGGAATGTTTAAAAAAAAATACTATTTTTTTTTTTCCGTTAGTATTTGGATTTTTTTGTTTTTATCCCTTCTGCTTTTAGATTATTTTTTAAATGTTATTTTTAAAGCATACCTAAACTCAAAAAACAAAAAACTGTTGGGAGGTGTACTAACTGACAAAAAAGACATCCAACAAACTCCCTTCCTCCTGGTAGCTTTTTGTTCAAGCTCTATACGGTACGAGCACATGTGCCATGTAGTTTAGAGCTCATGACAAATTAACGCCCTCGCACATGCATTCATTGACTGAAAAGGATTGCAGTCTTCACTGAAATCCGCTGTGAAGGTGGCGCCTTCCTAGGATGCAGTGACGACAGATACCCTGCTCACTGATGCTCACCACCCACAGAGTTTAGTTCCGCTTTAAACAGGATAAATTATGAAATAAAATGTATGATCAAAGTAGAAAGACAGGATTTCCTCTACTAAGAAAAAATGCACTATCTGCTGTAATGGCTCCTTCTTGTCTGGATCATTGAATCCTTTTTTTTCTGCTGTCAGGGAGTTTTCCGGTGGGTGGCGCATGAGGCTGGCATTGGCTCGTGCCCTTTTTGCACGGTAAGTGTTTATTTTTTTAAGTAAAATATGTATTTGTGCTAAATTAAATTCTATAGATTTGCTTATAGTATTTATTTTGTTTTTGCAGACCAGATCTGTTATTGCTTGATGGTAAGTATTCTAGACTCATATTGATACTACAATATAATGTTCGTGACACAAGTCATCAAAGGTTTTATGCACAAACCAGAGTCGGCTCAGTCAGAATTGAGTTTATTTCAAAAGTGTTTTGGATGGTGTATGGCGGTTGCTAGAGCAATCCCACTCTATCACATGCTTCATGCCGATAGTAACCATAAGTCCAGCTAATTAAACCACCAGACATAATTTTACTAACCTTTGTTCCTAATTTACAAAGAGCCTACAAACATGTTGGATGTGCGAGCCATTTTGTGGTTGGAGAACTATTTGCAGGTCTGTATACTAACCAATCGCTGATTGAGTTTTAGAGCAAGTCTTTGAATTTCTGTAATGTATCTTCTTAAACTCTTTTTCAGACATGGCCCTCAACTATCTTAGTAGTTTCCCACGACCGTAATTTCCTGAATGCAGTGGCCACAGACATTGTGCATCTTCATAGCCAGCGGTTGGAGGGATACCGTGGAAATTTTGAGAGCTTCCTAAAAACAAAGGAAGAGCGTCTAAAGAACCAGCAGAGAGAGTTTGAGGCACAGCAGCAGTATCGAGAACATATACAAGTAATGCTGCACACTTTAAATAACTTTAAAAAAATTTAATTTTTAGAACATACTGGGGAATTAACCTACTTTTTACATCTCTCTGATATTTTGGTGGCGAAATACTTGTGCTTACATTCTTATGGCTGTATACTAATTGTGGCAATTATGATAGGTCGCATCTACCTTTTATGTTTTATGTAATACATGATGATGGCTACAGCATAGGAGTTAGATCTCCCAATAGGACGCAGAGCCATTGCTTTTAGATCCATCCATGAGAAACCATTGGGTGACTCCATATTTGTTCAGTATAGCACATTAGGTTGAATTTGTTCTTTAAAGGAAATGTACTAAAAGAAATATGGGGCCTGCCATGTTAATTTATTAAAAATGTCTTTTTCCTGCAGGTTTTTTTCATCATAACACTGTTCTGTAATTGTTACAGGTATTTATAGATCGTTTTCGGTACAATGCCAACCGGGCCTCCCAGGTGCAGAGTAAGCTGAAACTGTTGGAGAAACTGTAAGTTTTATAATATAACCGATTTGGAGTTATTGTGAATGATCATCAAGGTAACATAATTATTTGTTTATTTTTAGGCCTGAACTAAAACCTGTAGATAAGGAAACTGAAGTGATAATAAGGTAAAGATGTTAAAAAATAAGCATAATTACAAGCAAATTTGAAGCAATATTTTCTGATAGTTTACATGTTTATGATTTGCTAAGGTTCCCTGATGGGTTTGAGAAGTTTTCACCTCCAATTCTACAGTTGGATGAAGTTGATTTCTGGTATTCATCAGAACACCCGATCTTTAAGAAACTTTCAGCATCTGCAGACCTGGATTCACGAATCTGTGTGGTAGGTTCTGATATGTCTCCTTTAAAGAATTTTAATAATAAGCTCATAGCCAAAAGTATGAAATGTTCTATTTTTATGTTTCAGGTTGGTGAGAATGGAGCAGGAAAATCCACAATGTTAAAGCTGCTGATGGGTGAGCTGTCTCCTGTCCTTGGAATTCGACATGCACATAGGTGAGCTGTGATAGAAACATTCATCATCTTATCTGATAACACTTTTGGGAAAGCAGTATCTAGTAGATAAATGAAATGAAACTGAGATACTCTTTAAAAATTTGCACTGCTGCTTTGTCACATTTATTTTTTATTTATTTTTTGTTATACCTTTAGGAATCTGAAGATTGGTTACTTTAGTCAGCATCATGTGGATCAGCTGGATCTTAACATTAGTGCAGTAGAGCTTCTAGCAAAACGCTTTCCAGGTATGAAAAAATGATATACCAATATTCGTCTGTTCTAAAAATAATTTAAGGAGGGTCCAGTTATCTTTTCTGACAAGACATTGTTCTAGTCCCCAACTGGTCATTTTGTATGTCCGGGTAATGTCCAAAAACAGCATTATGCACTTTTACATGCACCATTTTGCATTTTAACATACTTTAAACCTTTTGACGTTCATTTTTATTGATTTTAGTGGAAACCTCTAACAAATATGCAAAGGTGTGACCCCTTTCATGTGAAAAATAAAAGAATATTTCATTGTAAACATTTTACCATATTTGTTGTCCTTGATTTCCATTCTGTACATTGATGATTGTCATATCTTATCCTCCATAGGTAAAACAGAAGAGGAGTACCGCCACCAACTTGGCAGCTATGGGATCTCTGGTGAACTTGCAGTGCGGCCGGTGGTCAGTCTGTCTGGAGGCCAGAAAAGTCGTGTTGCCTTTGCCCAAATGACTATGCCCTGGTAAGAAAATGTTAGATCTTTATGCAAATCATTATAAAACTTCTGTTTTTTTTTTAGCATTTCCTATGCGTTTTTCTTTCAGTCCAAACTTCTACATTCTTGATGAGCCAACGAATCACCTTGATATGGAGACGATCGAAGCTTTAGGTCGAGCGCTAAACAAATTCCGGGTAAATTATTTATTTTTTTAAAGTTTTTGTGGCTTTATAGACTAAGTAATGCTTTCTTTGTGAACTTTAAAAATATGTTTTTCAACTTGGATATGGAAATGACAAGACCCCATTAAAGTGGAACTAAAGTCAAAAACTGAAGATTTGCCATGTTGTTCCTAAACAGCACACGTCAACAACTTACCTTTTTATTTTAAATATATCCTGGTAAACGGCAGTGTAGTTTCTAGTATGTGATGTTGCCTAGGCCCTGCTGAAACTACAACCTTCAAAACATCTGTCTGCAGTGTGAGCTATATGGTACTGCTGCCTCTGACTGCCAGTCTAGGGCAATTTAGGTCATTAATGGGAAAATCATAGGTAATACTGGTGATTAGTTTTGTCCTTTTTGAGGACAGCATCCAAAGTTTCCTCATAGTACAGACTGGTCTTTATCTGAGATGAATGGTGAATGGGGAGAATATAGGTATGGTGTGCATGTGTAATGTAGAAATTTGGGGAGGGGGGAGGGGGGGGACCTGGCTGCTAAATGTATTTTCTTAATACCTATGTTTACTGAACTGGCATTGTTGAACAACGATTTACAAACCTTGGTAACAATTATACAGTCACTGCTCCAGGGGGATGTTCATTAAGTAGTTTTACTTAATTGCAAGAAAAAACAAATCTGACATGACACAAAATTATTTAATTTAACAGCTGAACATGTTCACATTCTAAAGCATACCTCCAAAAATGAAATGACCATATTGTAATTATTGGCACATATTGTAAATGGGTAAAAAGGATAGTGGTTGCATACTTTTTGTCAGGGGTTTTATGTTCTTGGTATAAAACTTGAAATGGCTTAAAACAGTAAACATATGTTGAATAGCTTCTGGTGGGTAAATCGATCACTAGCTTTCTATGACTCCACTTAAGAACTCGAGCAGCAAGCCATCTGCTTTTCATGGTTTATCCCATTAGCGTCCTGTTTCAACAATATCAGTTTTTGGCTAGCCACCAGCCTAATTGTATTTGTTTATAGTTATTTTGCTATTCATTCTAATTTTTGCAGGGAGGAGTAATCCTGGTATCCCACGATGAGCGCTTTATTCGCCTGGTTTGTCAAGAGTTGTGGGTCTGTGAAAACGGAGGCATAACCCGAATAGAAGGAGGTTTTGATGAGTACCGTGACATCCTGCAGGAACAGTTCCGAAAAGAAGGCTTTTTATAAATCAAATTATGCAGGAGTGTGTCACTGCTCTTGTTGGTGTCCTCAGCTTTGCGGGTTTCCTGTGCACATTGTCGCATACCTCAGTATGTGATAGTACTTGACCCTCCATCAAGTCAGAAGGAGCCTGTAGCGAAGACTATTTGTAAGATTCAAAGGAAGGTTTTAAGGAAGCGATGGAAGCCAAGCAGAGATAAGATTTGTGAAACAATTCTGCACATTATTTTTTAGTTACTACAAAATGAAGGCAGTTGTCCCAAACATATTTTTGTTGTATAGCTCTTTTCTATTATACCATCTTAAAAGGTTTGCCTGTATATTTTGGCAATAATACTACCGTCCTTCTCATGCTGACAGATGGGGGGGGGTTAGGCTAATCAAAGTATATTTAGAAAAAAATCTGGAGAACACATAATTTACTTTTGTAACACTTCTTTTTTTTTTTTTTTATTATTTTTTTTTTTTTTACCTGTTAAAATGGCCTTTTCCCAGCATTCTGTTGCTGCCATCTCCTTTCATCAATGCAAATCTTGCCAAAGGGACCCAAGCACAAAGCTATAAGTTTAAGGCAGGAAAATAGGCAGCCTCACTGTCTACTATTGTTCCTTCCTTTATGCAAGTGCAGAAGTGATGACTGCAGAGTCATTATGCTGTTATACACTTTAATAATTTATTACCCCATTTTGTAACTAGTTTACAGCCTGACAATATATATATTTTACTCTACCAACATTTGTTATTAAAACCTCAATAATTTGTCTATTGGTGTCTAGTCATACCTATAAGATGTAAAAAAAAAAGTGGTTTACAGTAAAATATATTATTTATTAATATGTATTTTTTTATAGCGCCACCTTATTATGTAGCGCTTTGCAAAGTCAAACACCATGTACAGAGGAACTCGTTATCCCTGCTGTAGTCAAAGTCCACAATCCATTACATAGTATACAATCTTTTTATTTTTGGTGTGAGGTTTAATCAATGTGTATGTTTTTGGGACATGGGAGGAAACGGGAGTGCCTGGAAGAAACCTGTGCAGACACTGGGAGAATGTGGTGTCCTGGCTGTGATTTAGGCTGCATAGATACGTCAAAGCCACTGATTTACTGTGTCCATAACAGAGTAGAAGAATTTGACCTAAATAATAACATTTATATTTAAAATGAAGCATACCATGTATGAATGTCAAGAGGTATACTGTAAAATTCTGCTTTTTCCAACTCAACTTGATCTGTCTTGCCATTATATATGAAGTAGATTTTAGGTTAAAAAATATATATAATAGTGGAATAATACTTTAAAGATATTTAACATCATAATTTTTCTGGAAAGTTGTCCAGTAGTGTTTTAATTGATTATACTTACCACAAGTACAAATTATGTTTGTTTTATGTAAGGCCCAAATGTTACACTGTGTTACCCAATACTGCCAATGTCATTTTTTTTTGTACTGCAAATCTTTGATTAGTGATTTATGTAAATTAACATTAGGATGTCTTGAATTTGTCTCTTATCTTGCCATGTGAATCAGAAATTGAGATTTGTATTATTGTATAAACGAGATAGGGAAACTTACATTTAATTTCCCTGTTTGCTACACGTGATAGAATTCTTCACAAATTGTGGTCTCTTGCTAGGAGCCAAGCATCTCTGACCAGTATTAGTTGGTAGGTCAAGTCTTTTTCTTAGGCTTTCCATAAGCCTTCCAAAGTTCTTCAGCTCCTGCATTGTAGTATATGACAAACTAGGAATTTCATCCTCATTTACTGAATGACTTTCCCTCCAAAGCAGTAGGGCCGTTGTTGGTCTTCAGTGAACAAAAAAGTGCAGCCAACACCATGCTCAAAATGAATAGCTATCTCTTGCTTCCTAAGTTAACAAATGTTTCAGATTGTGTAAATAAAAGAGCAAAATCTCCCTATCTTTGTTTGGATGTCTTTATAATTGCATAGTATTAAACAGTATTTATATAGTGACAACATAGTCTGCATTGCTGTACATTAAATAGGGGTGGCAAGTTATGGGCAGATACAAACAATGACACAGGCACGGGAGAGAACCCTGCCAAGAAGATTTGTAAATCATTGTTAGTGTCTTTCTACATTGTGCTTTAAGACTTGGGGACCTATGTCCTGTCCTGCAACCAATGATGCATTTATACAGTTAATGCTTGCAGGCAAAGGGAGATACAACTGAATAAACCCCAGAAGTACCCTTTGTGAGCATTGATGTCAAATAAAGGTGTCACAGAAATCTGTTTACACACTACACCAGTGTTTCTCAAGCAATAAGCAATTTGTGCCACTCACAGTTTAATGATCTCTTTTTGTTATCTATAAGGGTGACATTCTTTCCAGACTAAAGTACTGTGAGCTGTGGATATAGTAAAGCAGGGGTGCCTTTAAGACCTGAAAGTTATTTTAAGGGTCCCATGATGTTATAAGAAGGTTGAGAAACAGAACTGCTTTAACCTTTTTTGCATCACTCCATACTTTGTGTATTTTATCCAGAAATGAAATAATGATGATGTGTGAAAATAAATGTACTGGCACCCCAAAACTCCACATTTAATGTTTAGAAGAGAAAAGACAAATAAGTAAATGCAACACATAAGGACAAGTTTTGTACATTTTAATGAAACCTGTAGCGAAGAAGCGCTACAGGTTCTTAAGAAGCGCTATCAGTTTTTAAATTGTTTCCTCAACTGCTGACAGCTGAGTCTCACATGGTATGGTAATATTGCAAATTCAGCCTCCATAAGTGTAGCACATGTTTTAGCAAAAAAGTTGCCACAATATTTATTAAACTAGATACAATGATTAGCGATATTAAAGGGATTCAGCTCTGCTTGGGGGAGGAAATGTGATAAAGCTTGCATATATTTTATAGTTTCCCAAACATTCCTTATTGCAAGAGTACTATTTAAAAATAGTTGTAATATTTTAACAGCTGCTCATTTTCAAAATCATTTCTTATGTCCCATAGCTGTTCAACTTTCCCTCATTTCTTGCCTATGGGGTACTTCCATGTTCATTCCTCTGGTGCATAAATATTATATTTCTGCTGTTCTTTGCCAGCAGGATTTTGCTCCCTAATATTTGGTACTACAGCCCTATTATAAAACATTTCCAGCTTTGGTTCTGTTTCTTTCCAAAAATCTGGGTTGAATTTCAGTGGAACAACCACAGTCTCCTTATTTGTATACACAACAAAGTCTGCATCTTTCATTCCTGTTGAAGCCAGCTGGCATTGTACCTGAGTATAATAAGCATGATTTGGTTTCAAGACATAGGAATCGCCTTTCACAGCCAGGCAGAAGTCTCGGTCAGCACAGGCCTCCTGTATTGTGTGATATCTGTGTTTATATGGACACTTCACCTCTAAAATGCACACATTTTCTCCTGTAATCTTATCTTTTACTATCCCATCTGGACTTGCTGCCAGCCAGTTCTTGGTTGGATGAATGAAAAGACCACAATCTTCTACCTGCACTTCCCTTCCTTTATTCTTTAAGGCTTGTTTCTCATAATTCCTCACAGCACATTTCTCATTTTTAATACCCCAGCTCATAGCTGCTGTTTGCACTTTAGGCCCTGTGCCCAGAATGGCCTTTAGATAGGATTGGGGAATATCAGTAGTTTTTTGATTAGCAAATCTGCTATGAGATATCTGATGTGCCATGGATGCTGTAATACGATTCTGACGCCACTTGTGCCAATCTGGATTATTTCTCTGCCCTCGAGTGTGGCTTTCTATGCTCTGTATATCTTTTTGAGACAACTTGGCTTGGGCACTAGTGTCCGACACCCTTCCTGACTGGGATGAAGCTTCCTTAGGCAACAGTTTGGAATTTGCAGCTACTTTAGAGGTTTTAAGATGCTCACGTCCATCAGTCTTTTTCCTTGCACCAGCAGAGCTGGATCTGGTTCTTTGTGTCATAGGCTGAACATCTCTTCTAACCAGAACTTTAGGTGGTTCACTGGCATTCTGTGGTTCTTCACATCTGGATGGTGCTGGCACACTGTGTGCCCTTTCATGAGAGGGTGTTCTACCAGCAGGCAAGTTGCTGGGTGTGCGGTATGCAGAAGATGTAACATTGTTTGCTGCTCCTGTGTTCTTTAACTGAAGCTTTTTTTCAGGTAGCCCCATGATTATAACTTATGAAGTGGAATACCTGTAGAGAAATAAAATACATTCTGTTTAGTTTACTCACTGTACAATCACCTAACAGACTGCAAAATTGTTGAGTTATGTTCACACTGGCCACAAATTGTGGTGTGGTTACCGCTGCCTTGGGGGGAGACATTGCATGTAGCTTCTCCCAGTGGCAGCTCCTAAGAGTGAGTGATACCAGTACTCCTCACTGCCGCTCGCTCTCGAATGTGCAGACGCTGGTCCTTTAAGAACCAATGCAGAGTGACCGAGCCGCACGGGATTGCTTGATCCTGGGGAAGGTCTGAACCCACACTTAGTGTGTATCCAAGCACAGAGGAGAACCCATAACAAGCAGAAAAAGGGTCTCACAGCTCGAACACCAACTAAAATCTTTAAATATGATAACAGATGTGCCTCACACTGGGTGCACATGATGTCTGTATAACAGCGAGTCCAGGATTTGCATCCAGCTATAACATATCCTGCAGAATTTACTTGAAGTAAGGCTTTTCGTATGCATAATCCCATTATTCTGTAGAACCACAGCTTGACAGAATGAAGGTCTAATCATGGCATGGTGACTAACTACTGAATGTTTCTAAGAACTCAAAGAAAACAAATGATGCCAAGAAAACAGTTTCTTCTAGTATGTGGTGGTCAGTAAATCTTAGGGTAACATGCAAACTATTCAAAAGTGGCTTAAAAACAGGACAGGCCGATTAGTAGCATTGTGCTAACTTCTCCATGACTTAAAGGCATTTTTAAGAGTAATCAGTTACAGCAGATTACATATTTCCTTTACTTCAGTTTTTTTAAATGATTATCCTTACCTAACTGAAAATGTAATGAAGAGATGCTGCATCAGTGTATTGAATGCCTGGGCACAGTAACCTGCTGTAGTTTCTTCAGTGCAGGTGCTGACAGAAGAAACCACTGAGCCTCCTCCTGGAACAAATATTATTTGTTAATAAACTGTATTTATATAGCAACAACATATTAACTGGAGATGAACATTAAATAGGGGTTGCAAAGGACGGACAGAATACAACAGTGAAACAATGACACAGGAGGAGAAGAGATCCCTGCCCCAAATAATTTACGATCTAAGAGGAGGGGGAAATAGCACACCAGAGATGAACGAAGCTCCGATTCAAATTGACTTTACATTATTATTAATAAAAAGGATTTATAAGGTGCCAACATATAATGCAGTGCTGTACATTAAATAGGGGTTGCAAATGACAGACAAACAGTGACACAGGAGGAGAAGATATCTACAAAATATGTATTAACTTAGAACAGTGAATCTCAACCAGGATTCCATAGAACCCTAGGCTTATTCCAGAAGTTGCTAGAGTTCCTTGAGCAATGAGAAGTTTGAGCTCCTCAGATCAGTTTTGGTGACACCAATGACCAGCAATGTAAGAATAATTTTTACCACTGACCATCATGCCAATATGCTGGGAGCTGTGAATAAAGTAAATATAGCAGGTGTTCCCTGAAGACCTGAAAATTATGGTATAAAGAGGGTTGGCTTAGAATGAATGCTATGATGATCAGAAAATAACATTGATGAATGGAATAGAAACAGAAATGCATTGCATAGTCAGGGTACATACCCCATGTAGTGTTGGTCGAATATCTCACTATTCGATCGAATAGGGAGATATTGTTCAGGTGGTCGAATGACAAATTCGAACACCATTAAAGTCAATGGTGGGAGAATTTGGGTTATTTTTAGGGACTGTAAAGAACCCCAACAGCAATCGGGAGCAAAGCTGACAGCTCCGCTACCCTGATTGCTCTTGCAGCCCTTTACTAATTGTATGTGTTCTTGGATAGAGTGTCCCTTACCAAGAACACAGGAGTCCTGTGTACCTGGATATGAAACTCTATCCAGGAATAGGGATAGTGCTCCCTGATTGGCTGAGGAAAGCTTTCCTCAGCCAATCAGAGAGCACTAGAGGTTTTAAATGGGGCGACTTGTTCCCATTTAACCTCTAGTGCCAGGGATCACACACTGTTCTCAATGAATGTGTCCAGCCACGGCCGAATTCATTGAGAAGATCTCCGGCACTAGAGGTTAATTAACCTATAGTACCGGGGCTCGCAAACTGTTCTCAATGAATGCGGCCAGCCACGGCCGCATTCATTGAGAAGATCCCCGGCACTAGAGGTTAATTAAAGGACGCTTGAGCTGTCATCAAGGTTTACCTTTCCTCAGCCAATCACAATGCACTAAAGGTGACGGATGAGGAGACTTGTCCCCATTAACCTCTAGTGCCTGGGGATCCAACACTGACAGGAGGATTCCCACGGCTGTGCAACCGTGGGAATCATCTTGTCATTGTGGGATAACCTGTAAAAAAATAAAAGCTAGTAAAACAAATCACACAAATTCAATAAATTAGTTTAACATTAATTTAAATTTGAGCCGTCAAATCCCATGTTTTTCGGGTCTATCCGAATTCGAACAACCACATTCGGGTCAAATATATGGACAACCCAAATTCGAACACCAACACTAACCCCATGCAATGCTTTAGTTGTTCGTCTCCTGCTTCCTGATGACTATTATGTGTCCTGGAAGTAATCCCTGTACACCATATTATCCTGTGCTACAGAGCATTCAACCTGAAATAATGTGCTGATCATCACACTACAAAAATGTATTAAATACTATTCCTATTATCTAATACACACATACCGGTATGCATCAAACATTATTTCTTTTAAAGCCATGAAAAATAATCACCAAAGGATTTTAGTGCTGTGATTCTTGTAACACATCCAAACCATTGGGTGCCCCTACAAGTCAGAGATTGCTGGGAACTGACTCAGCTATCCCATGATCCCATGATCAGTGCCCTGCAGTGTAGGTGGTGAGTCACACAGGGATAGTGAAGCTTTTTTTGCCCTGACATGCCCAGATTCAAAGGCTGACAGCCTTTCAGTGACCACATGATAATGAATCGGTAAAAATAGAATAACCGAGAACAAACATCAGCAGTGTGTCCAGGCTTGTTCCGCACCTAATACATAACCAATGCTGATAGCTCACCACTGCCGCCTAGTGGCCACACAAGGAAACTACACACTATATACAGAGGATACAGCCATTGCTGAATAAATCACAAAACGGTGATCATAAAACAAACCGTGCTCGTCATGCTGATCATTGAAACGTCGTGACCTTACTCGCCGTGTACAGGCTTCCCGTAGTCACACAAACAACATAAACTTCTACGATCTAGCAGTGCAGCTCTCTCCATGTTATTAAACACACACACAGCACCCCCTATTACCTGATTTAGATCTGGGGTAAGACAAGGTACAACAATGCGATCACACCCAGCTCTGCCAATTTCAGCTCATGCTTCCAGCTGTACCCAGAGATTAATGCATGGGTCGTCTCACACTAAACTACTTTCATTCCTGTCTAGTTCCTGCTCTGAGGTTCTGCCCTCCTCCCCTCCCTCTTCAGTGATTCATAGTGCTACAAATCATCATAAAGTAGGTGCCTGGGGGAGAACACATCATTCATCTAATATTCACCTACTATCCAAGGACAGTCCCTGATCCACACTTCTAATTTTAAATCTGACCAACTGAACTGTACAATCCATCCATTTTCAATTTCTTTAATATCATAATGTGTTTTTTTATAGACATAATGTGTGTGCAATCAATATCACATTCTTTTACAAAGTGCCCCATGTGATCAGTGGCTGATGCCAGCTCTGCTCTACATTGGAACAGACGAAGTAAATCTTTGCAGGTCCCTGTTTGAAGGGTGGGCAGTTTCAACAGAACTAGGGGCAAGAGTAGCAGCATTCCTTGCAGACTGAAAAAAAAAAGCAAAAGCTGCATTTTTTATTTTTCAAAGTCTTTAAAATAAACTAGATTTAAGCTTTAAAATTAAAATCCTAATACAAAAACACTTATGAGAATATTCCTTAATAGCCACAAATCTTATAAATCCACCTTGTGGGCACCAAATGTCAATGCTAACCCAGAAATGACCTTGTGAAAGTAGTGACAACATTATCTCTCTGATGTACATAGCTGGTAATGGGAGCAGAGCTTTGGGAAGGAACCTCTCCACAGTGCTTGTTGGGGAATACCTCATGTTTAGAAGTTTCAAGGCACATAGACCACTGGTGCTATGCATCTAGAAGTGGCAAACCAAACTGTGGTTCTTTTTTTCCAGAGGAGCGGCCAGAAGCAACCTTTGGGTTCCAGAAACTGGGCCACAATCCATCACAACTACAGCTGCATGCAAATGTTTTCATAGAATGGTTCCCAACGTTACCATTTATTCTCTAATATTGGGATGAGTCTTTCTTTAAGACAGGAAGGAAGTTATTCGGTTTCTCAAGTTCTGCTTCCTAGTAATATATGAATATTAAGATATTTCATAAGGCCTTTCTTAGGTATAACTATTAAATGTGAAAGTGACTTGACATCATAGTGGAATGTAGTTTGGCTTTAGTATAGACCAGGGGTAGGCAAACTCTGGCCTTTAGGCCAGTAGTCTGTTCCGGCCTAATCCCAGCCGGCAGGGGGCAGCAACCCTCAGCTCCAGAGTCTTCTTGGTATGCCTCCCTTCCCTATTTACCAGGGCCGGCGTTAACACTTCCGCCGACGGGGTCATTCCCTCAGTTTCCTGGCATAAATTTTGGATCACAATTTCAATAAAGGGACTGCAGTACACTTTTTGGGCCACTGATGTTTTGCTGCCGTTGTTCTGCAGAAACAGCTGTTAGGTCTTGCTTGTTAAACTAAATACACATTAAGACGTCCCTGCTCCCTGGAACTGTGCCAGATGTGTGCGGTGCCGCCAGAGGAAGGCTGGCCTGTGTGTGAAAGTGAGTAAGAAAAAAATCCAGAATTTTCGAAAATCCCGCGCACCTCAGGTTCAGGGGTTGCCGGATTTTTGATTGTCACCCTACTGACCAGCGGGAAATTTAAAACCAGAAGTATTTTTAAATGTCAAATATGCCAATTTGATATTTAAAAATACTAAATTAATCATACCGCCAGGGGGTGGAATACGCGGGGTACCACCATAAAATCAGCCTGTTTGTGGATGATGCTCTACTGCAGAGGTTGGCAAACTCCAGCCTTTATGTCAGATACAGCCTAGCCAGTAGCCCATTCCAGATTAACGGCCCCCTGGTCGATCAGCCCAATCCCGGCCAGCAGGGGTCGGCAACCCGCAGCTCCGGAGCCACATGCAGCTCTTGAGCCTCCTTGGTATGCCTCCCTTCCCTATTTACTGCGGCCGACGTTAGCACTTCAGCCGCCGGAGTAAGGGGACATTCCTTCTCCTCCGTATGCATTGCAGAGGAGAGGGATTTCTCTTTAGGGGCACTCCTGGTGGGGGCGGAGCCATCAGTGAGAGAGAGAGTCCGGCCTAGTGTGCCTTCCTGACCCCCTAAAATGGCCTAGTAGCCAAAAAAGTTTGCTGACCCCAGCTCTACTGGTTCTATCCAATCCAATAATATCCCTACCTAATCTTTTACCTACTCTAACCACTTTTGGAAAGATATCTCTCCAAATTACCCATTACAAATGTTCAGCTCTAAATATTAATCTACCAAACTCACTAGTTACCCACCTCAAGGAATCCTTCCCTTTTCACTGGGAACAATCAAAATGATTATATTTGGGAATATATATCACAGCTTCTTATGAACTGCTTATTATAGCAAATTATCCTACCTTGATACATCAGACCAGACTGCTTTTGGAAACCTGGAAAAATCAGATATCATGGTTTGGGCATATAGCGTCAGTGAAAATGTCACTCCTGCCTAAATTTTTATATCTTTTCAGGGTGCCAATACCTATCCCTCCCCATTATTTTCATATAATTCAAATAATGATTCTCAATTTCCCAATCTGGGGAAATAGTAGACCACGCATTTCTAACCAACCCTGTTCCAATTCAAGAAAGATGAAGGCCTTCCTTTACCTCATATCTACAATTATTTTATAGCAGCACAATTAGCTAATCTTTCAGTGTACCATTCTGAAACAGATACACCTATATAGCTATAGAAGAAAACAGATATATTTTAGTTTTTGATGCTACCTGTTCCTATTTACCAAGCCCATTTGGTACAGAAAAATTTCTGTCCTATTATAAAAAAAAAAAAAGATTTTTCAGTCTTTGATACCTCCTGCTATTTACCAAAGAAGCCCGTTTGGTACAGAAAAATTTCTGTCCTATTATAAAAAAAAAAAAAGATTTTTCAGTCTTTGATACCTCCTGCTATTTACCAAAGAAGCCCGTTTGGTACAGAAAAATTTCTGTCCTACTATAAAAAAATACAGATATTTCAGTCTTTGATACCTCTTGCTATCTACCAAAAGAGCCTGTCTGGTACAAAAAAATGTCTGTCCTACTATAGAAAAAATACAAATATTTCAGTGGTTGATACCTCTTGCTATTTACCAAAGAAGCCCGTTTGGTACAGAAAATGTTCTGTCCTATTTTTAAAAAAAATACAGATATTTCAGTGTTTGATAACTGTTCCTATCTACCAAAGAAACCGTTTGGTACAGGTGCATTTTTGCCCGAGTAAGTAAAAGATGAGCGGTAGACGCAGGGGATAGCATGGCGTTAGGCTACCTGCCGCATCTGGCAGGGGGCATACTTCCCGGGAGTCCGCCACTGCAGGACAGCAGCAGCAGGAAACTGTTGGGAGGCAGCAGCACAAGTTGTTATACAGGTCTGAAATGTGTGCGGAGCACCAGTACGCTGGTAGATGTATTGAGAGGGCGGAATACAATCATACAGCCACGTCATGTGGAGAGTATTGTGGACTGGGTCCCAGGGGCCTCAAGTGCAGCAGGCTCTTCTTCTGCAGAGGCAGCAGCAACCAGCAGAGCCGTGACAGGAGCAAAGACAAGAGTTAGCGTGGCTAATGTGCCTGTACCTCCCAGGGACTCTCCCTTGTTGTTTGACAAACAGCCTGAGGATCTGTCAGTGCGACTTTCAGTGCAAGAGGCAGACTTTTAGACCCTTGGAGAGTGTGGTCAGCACTTGCTGGGTGAGGGTTCTGGATCAATGGCTGCATTGGCAGAGGTTGGCCTAGATGAAAATGAGGATGATGATGACCGTGATGTCACCTGGGAACCACCGATGCGTGTAAAGGCCAGCAGCAGTTCCAAAACAGATGTCGAGGAAAGGCAGCAGCAGACTGGGGATGAAAGAGGCCACAAATCTGCCTCATGTGAGTCCTAAAGAAGAGACAGAGGAATGAGCACAAGGAGGGGAACAGTCAGAGAAGATGTGACCGTCGGGGAGGTGGAGCTGGAGCAGATGTAAGCTGTGTACCGGGGGCTTTCTAGGATACAGCGAAGTCACAAACAGGGAAGACAATGTGGACACCAGCTCAAATAAAACAAAACGTATTTTACTGAGTACTATAACAATAAACAAACTTCCAAACAATAAGACAAAGAAAATACATTACATACACTCATCCCAGAGGACAGCACAGTGCCCTTGTTCAAAATTGGTTCTTATGACCTGCCACACACATAGACCCTAACTTACTAACTATTGCAGGTCTAATCTCAGTCTCTGGTATTTCAGGCGCCAATCCTATAATGCGGTGCGTGCACGATTTTACTGACCCGGGTCTTGTTCCTGGATCCAATGATGTCTTTAAACTCAATAACAGCAACAAGTCTCTTCAACAAACATGAGGTCCTGCAAGACAGACAGCGCTCTGTTCCTCAGCTGCTTTCAGCCTTCCTGGGAAACAATCCTTTTCCTCTGGACAGGATCTGCCTTGGACGGTGGTCAGCCTCACTCAGCCACAGCTCCTGAGACGCTAGGAACACGCTGACCCTTGGATGCAAGCGGATTCTCTTTCACACACAGTCCTTGCAAGATGTCTGCTCTCCTGCTTCCTGCTTCCTCTCCTCAGAACAACCACACCTCCTAACAATATACAAATACTGGCCACTTGTTTAGCTGTGCTCAGAAACAGTGGCATCTTGTGGCTAAAATGCAGAACGACAGTAGTTCTATATTTTGTTACAAACATTGAACACATGTGCTGTTTTCTCAATCTCACACAGACGCAGGGCACCTAGCAGACGCAAATGCAGGCAAAGAAAAAGAGCAGCAGAGTGGTTGCATGCACCTCTCCAGTGTGGTCTTTTTTCACGTTGAAAGACGATGACGGGTGTGTAGCAATCTGCATCCTGTGCCACAGACAGATCCGCAGAAAACAGACCCGATCCCATTTAGGTACAACATCCCTGCTTTCCCACATGCGCAAGAACCACAAACCAAAGTGGGAGCAGTACTTGTGTTCTCTTGAAGGAGGTGCAACCACAGGCAGATCCGCAGAAAACAGACCGGATCACATTTGGGTACAACATACCTGCTTTCCCACATGCGCAAGAACCACAAACCAAAGTGGGAGCAGTACTTGCTTTCTCTTGAAGGCGGTGCAACCACATCATCATCTCTTCTTCCACCTCAATTGACTCCTTCTCCACCTCCAACTGTAATTGCTACTACATCAGAGGAGGTTGGTGCCAGCCAGACTTCTAGCGCCGATGAAGTATCAGCTTCTAGCTGCAGGCTTTGGTGGCGTCAGACGACGTTTGTCACTGCAAGATGGGTACTCCAGTGACCCCTTCAGCTCCCCTAGCTCCCAGTCCCATCAGCCACTATACCGGAGTTCTTGCAGCTACTTGGCCTTGCAGCTACTGCCATGCAGCATTGTGGACTCGGTTCCCTTCCGTGACCTGATGGCCTGTGCCGAGCAGCGGTGGATTATACAAATCAGGCATTACTTCTCCCGCACAGATGTGCCCAGTTTACATAGACATGTAATGGATAACCTCTCCCGGGCATTGGCATTCTCGGTGTGGTGCATGGAGGCAGCGGGGCCCTTGGTACAGCCACACAACTGAGCTTTTTTACCAGTGACCAGTGGCTGCAGATGGAGACACTGTGCAAGGTGATGGCCCCCTTTGACCAGGCCACAAACGTTCGGAAGCGGTCAGGCTGGAACGACGTCATACCCATCATCTTTCTGCTTGGTATTACCCTGTGTGGCCTGATAGAGAGTGGATATGGGAGAGGAGGGGAAGAAATGAGGGGGGGAGAATGAGGGTGACATTACACTCTATAGCTCACAGCCAGCATCAGAAGGAGCAAGAAGGGACACTGGCCAGTATCAGGAGTTTCAAGAGGAGGAGGAGGTGGAAAATGATTATGATGATGATGATGGTGAGGGAGATCATGTTGGGGCTGCTGGACAGTACCCGTCCAACCCGCATTTGTGCTGTAACACCCCAGGCATTGTGCGAGCGATGGAACAACAGAAACTACTGCAGAAGAGGAGGAGGTGGGTGATGAGGAAGATGTTTTGGCGCCTACAGAGGGACAGGAGGAGAATGAGCCCAAGGAACCCATCTTTCATTTGTGTGTCCACATGTTGCGATGCCTATGGTGGAACCCCACATTTACAGCATCAAAAACCAGGATGATTACTGGCTGGCCACCCTTCTGGATCACCGCTACAAAAACATAATTGCACAGTTTCTACCCAACCTGGCGCAAGAGAAAGAAAAGGTGGCCCGCCTGAGCAGAATACTAAGCGACTGGCTGTGTGAGGAGTTCCGCACACCACATTCCGCAAAGGGAACTCAGGCGGACACTGCCTCCACCGTATCCTCCCGTAGCAGCAGCACCAGAAGTAGTGGCAGCAGGCCGCACACATCCAAAAGTCTAGGCCAAGGCAGGGGGGATTTTCTGGATGCCTGGTGAAACCTGATGCCGGCACCTCAAACAAGTGAAGTGCAGGGCCATAACCATCGAGAATGGATGAAGCGCATGGTGCATGATTACGTTGGCTGTTTTCTGGCTGGTGGTGGTGTTGACGACAGAAGTTATGAGAAGGATGCCTGTCCTGACAGTAGTGACGCCATTCATTTTTGGGTCAACAGGCTTGAAATCTGCCGACAGTTGGCAAAGTATGCCATCAATCTTCTTTCGTGCCCGACATCTAGTGTTCTGTCTGAAAGAACCTTCAGTTCCGCTGGCAGAGTGGTCACGGACAACCCATCAAAACTGTTGCCGGAAAATGTCAATCGCCTCACCATTTTTGAAAATGAACGAAAGGTGGGTTACTAACAACTATCATATCCCCACTGCAGATGTCACTGATTGACTGACACCGGGACTCACTGGCCAACCAAGATGCCTCTGTGAACCCGCACTGCTCCTGTGCTGAGTCTGTGGTTGGCTATCACCAACATCCTGTCAGCTGATCCTGCCTCGGTAGAATTTTTCCGCTAGTTATCGCAACGTCCAGGGGTGGCATTCATTGCCAATGTCATGCTTGCTATTGTGCCAGCTAGCAATATACTTTACATTTCTGCTGCTTCAGGGAGGCCAACAAACTGCAGATTAAAACCCCCAGTACTGCCAAACTGATAGGTACCATTGGCTTTGCCTAATTTTTCAGCTAAGTATTGTAAGATTGAGGGTTGGCATTCATGTCATCCACTTCATGATGCAAACTAGGAATATCGTCTACCTTCCTACAGCTTCCGGCACCAGAGACCACTGCAACAGTGCTGGTGCACAAAACATCTTGGTCTGGCCCTTTTATGTTTAATCAGAAATTTCAGATATTTGTATTACACACTTCTGGGTGGCATTGACAATGCACTACACCCAGCTCTAGATGCCAGTTACCAATGCGGTCCACGCTTCGTCTCAGGGCCCACCGCCCCCTCCTGTTGCTGCTGCTGCTGCCGCCTGTCAGTACTCTGTTCACTAAAATTGTACACTTCTGGGTGGCATTGGCGATGCAATACACCCAGCTCTAAATGCCAGTTACCAATGTGGTCCCCACCCTGTCTCAAGGCCCACTGCCTCCTCCTCCTGCTGCTGCCGTCTGTCAGTACTCCATTCAGTAAAATTGTACACTTCTTGGTGGCATTGATGATGCACTACACCCAGCTATGGATGCCAGTTACCAATGTGGTCCCGGCTCCCTCCCAGGGCCCAACGTCTTCTCCTGCTGCTGCTGCTGCCTGCCAGTACTCCATTAAGTAAAACTGTACACTTCTGGGTGGCATTGACGAAAGCACTACACCCAGCTCTAGATGCCAGTTACCAATGCGGTCCCTGCTCCCTCTTAGAGCCCACTGCCTCCTCCTCCTGCTGCTGCCGTCTGTCAATACTCCATTCAGTAAAATTCTACACTTCTGGGTGGCATTGACAATGCACTACACCCAGCTCTAGATGCCAGTTACTAATGCGGACCCCGCCCCGTCTCAGGGCCCACCGCCTCCTCCTCCTGCTGTTGCTGCTGCTGCCTGACAGTACTCTATTCACTAACATTGTGCACTTCTGGGTGGCATTGATGATGCACTACACCCAGCTCTAGATGCCAGTTAGCAATGCAGTCCCGGCTCCATCTCAGGGTCCACCGCCTCCTCCTTCTGCTTCTGCCTGTCAATACTCCATTCAAAAAATTTGTACATTTCTGGGTGGCATTGACGGTGCACTACACAAAGATGTAGATGCCAGTTACCAATGCGGTACCCGCTCCGTCTCAGAGCCCACTGCCTCCTTCTGCTGCCGCCTGTCAGTACTCCGTTCACTAAACTTGTACACTTCTGGATGACATTGATGATGCAGTACACCCAGCTCTAGATGCCAGTTGCCAATGCAGTCCCTACTCCTTTCCAGGGCCCACTGCCTCCTTCTGCTGCCACCTGTCAGTACTTCATTCACAAAAATTGTATTACACACTTCTGGGTGGGATTGACCATGCACTACACCCAGCTCTCCATGACACTTACCAATGCGGTCTCCCTGGCGATAGCTGACCAGAGGCCACACACTGCTACTGCTCTCGCTGACCCACGCTCTGTCTCTGGTGCTCCATCCTTTTGCCTATTGTCACTGTGCTACTTCTCACAACTTTATAGGTGGCATTCTTTCACGTCATTCAGGCCATGATGCCAGCTAGCAATGCAGTCTCCTGCTGTTTTGAAGGCAGAGACTGCTGCTAGTGGGTTGAGTTCATGTGTAGTGCCACCCTTTCCCAATGTCCTAATGTTTATGCTGCCTTCTGTACACTGTCCATCACGCAAAAATCCTATTTCCCTGCTGTCACTTTGCCTGCCATTTTCTGAAAAACCACAAGGTCTTTTGGAACTTTTATATTGTTCCCCTGTTACCACTGTTCCCCTACCCGTACCTAGCAGATTTGATGGTTCTACAATGCATAGGGGCTTTGCTAATAATGTTTAAAGTCGGCCCATTGGCTTTAATGGATATCACAAAACCGGTTTGCCGAAATTTTGCGGACCCATCGGATGTTTAAGGGAATTTTTGCAAGATTGTCAAAGTCCTTCTTGCTCATCCCTTTTGCAGACTACTATCCAACCCCAAAGGTAATATACCAATAATCTACAGTTCTCTATTAACTGGTACAACATCTAAGTCTCACACTTACATATATAATAGTGAAACAGAACTACAATCTAAAATTGACCCTAAGATGTGGTTATAACATCAGATATAGGATAACATAGCCAGATATCATTCCAATAGCAATGCTACTAAAACTAACTATAAACTATTAATGCGTTGGTCTATGATACCTGCCAGACTTTGTAGATTTTCAGCCATGTCCTCCGGAATGGATTTTAGAGGATGCTCAATTAAGGAGGATGCTCAATTAATACAATTCATTTTTACAGCAACTAAACAAATGCTGGCTAAAGCTTGGAGCTCAACTACACTAACAGTAACACAGGTGAAAAGAAAAAATGTCCTGGTATCTAACAAATGAGAAGATGTATGCCATTCCACAAGACAAACATGATAAATTCCATAAAATATGGGAATTTGCATTACATACTTTTTACCTCCTGAGTTTGCTCGGCCATTAACAATTTAAATCAGAACCACAAAATAAAACAGAACATTTGCGGATTCACAAAGTAGATTGTGATACTGTGGCTTTTCTCAACCTCACCGCAACTGGACACCACCCACCCTCCTTACCCTTGTTTCCTATTCCTCTGCGTGTTATTTGAGTCTTTGAGTATATTAGAAAAAAATATCAGATTCTTCTTGATATGACTTGGATTAAATAGGAAGACAAACTTCTACCATAATTTACCTTCTTTTCATGTTGAGATATTACCTCATCATCTACCAAAGACTATATTCCTGATTCACAAAGCATATAAAAAACCTGAAGAACTGACTCTCCTAAAATGATCATTTATTTTTTTTTAATACTCTGTACTCAAAATTGTCTTTATTTTTGAATTTTTATTCTGATATATTCTATATACTTTATTTTAATTGTTATTTGTTACATGTTTATGCAATAAAAAATAATTGAAACTTATCTAAACAGAAAACCATACTAATAACAAATAAACATGAAAATATTATTCTAATTTCTATTCTAAACATGATTTAAAAAAATGTGTTGCTAGTGATTTTGAGCAATAAAATGGACCTGTAGATTCATTGTTTACATTTGTCCAGCGTATATGTTCCATGAGATACAAGCGGTACCTTTGGCTCAATCCTTGCTATTTTCAGTTATGTCTAACTTTGAATCTTCTTTCTCCTTCCCTTTCTCTTTTAGGTAAGGCAGTACATTATGTTTGAAAAATGTCTCCAGTCTGATCTCTGTTTCTTCCCAAAAATCTGGATCAAAATTTACGGGAACAATGGTAGTTTCTTTACGTGTATGGACTAATAGTTCCCCATAGACTTTGTCTGTGATAGCCAAGATGCATTACATTTGGGTGTAGCATGTATGGTCACTCTTTAGTAAATAACTGTCCTCAATCCAACTCAAGCAGAAGGAGCGATACCTGCTGCATTTCTTTATTGTGCTATCCGGATATTTGTATAAGCACTTCACCAACAAAGGCCACATTTCTTTGGAATGTCTATCCATTACCCACACGCATAAACCCACCAACCAGGGCTTTTCTGGATGTCTAACCACATCATATTTTATCATTTGTACTTCATTTTTGCAATCTGATTTCATTTTTTTATACTTGTGAATAGCCTCAATATCCATAGACTTCATCCATTCATAGTCTGGAATAATTTTTCTACCCGAACTAAGAATAGCTCGTAGTTGGTATATTGGCATGACCTTACCTGTGTTTTTTGCAAACTGACTATTAACAATATCATGTAGTGTAGTGTAGTGTATCATGTAGTTTCTTTTTTAGGATGTTCTGGTCGTCGTTTTTTTGGACGTGGTCTGCGATTAAACCTTTTGAGATAACTCCATTGAGAAATACTGTTTTGTTTTTTAGGCCTGCATCTTATATGGGTTTTGCTATTATTTGTAGTAGCAGGATCAGGCTTACTTTTGTCTTTTTGTTTTTTATTAGTCTCATTTGTCTTTAGTTGAGTCCTTTTTTTCTTTTTATTCTTTTTTTTTGCTCTTTTTTTGCTGTCTGTCTGCACTTTTCTCTGTGTGGTGAAGGAAGGTTTGCTGTCTGCCTGCACTTTGTTATGTGAGGTGAATACAAGTTTGCTGTCCGCTTGCACTTTTCCTTGGGTAGTGAAGGCAGGTTTCCCGTCCGCTTGCACTTTGCTCTGGGTGGTGAAGGCAGGTTTCCCGTCCGCTTGCACTTTGCTCTGGGTGGTGAAGGCAGG
>NC_092861.1:59825236-59841042 GCF_032062135.1 Pyxicephalus adspersus
TGCACTTTGCTCTGGGTGGTGAAGGCAGGTTTCCCGTCCGCTTGCACTTTGCTCTGGGTGGTGAAGGCAGGTTTCCTGTCTACCTGCACTTTGCTGTGGGTGGTGAAGGCAGGTTTGCTGTCTGCTTGCACTTTGCTCTGGGTGGTGAAGGCAGGTTTGCTGTCTGCCTGCACTTTTCTTTCGGTAGTGAAGATAGGTTCACTGTCAGTGTGTGGAGATTTGTTGTCCTTTGGTGTACAGCTTATTGAAAGATCATTAATTTTTAAGGGTCGACCTTGCACATTTTTAACTTTTTTTTTTTTTTTACTTTTCCCTAAAGGACATGCTTCTTTAGGCAGATCGTGCTTGATTTTTACTTGGTGTAAAAATGTTGGAACTTTATCAGTCTTTATGACATGATCTTGCAAATTCTTTAGTTTAACTTTCTTCTTTTGTGACTGTGATGGAACTGTTTCCTGTGCTTCTGGTTTAATTTGTACTTCAGAAAACGATGTTGGTGGAAAATGCATATCCATTTTTTCTGATAAATGTTGCATGTCAGTCAGTGGGAACTTTAAATCAATCTTTTGGTATATAAACCCTGTTGTCAAGCAATACAAATGTTCTGTTGTTTGACCATGCAGATAATCTGTTTTTTCTGTCAGGGTGCTATATGGGAATGGAAAAAAGAAGTGGAGTGTTTGTAGCCAATGAGTGCTGCACATTCAGAATTTGCATTCAATACCCGTAAGGCTCAATTCACAGAAACGTGGACACTCTGTTGTTCCTCAAGTTATTTGGCAAATAAAAATATTTCAGTTGCCCTTCCTCATCAGGTGTGTTGCTCTGAAAGAAAGCTAAAAGAGAAAGTTAACCAATGCAGGACAGGACTGTAACTATTTTAGTATAGCATATAAGTTTGCATAACTTGCAGAAGAAATATTTTGCTAACTACAGTTGAGGTTGTGGGTGATCTTAAGAGCTGAACTGATCTGTAGCATCTTGTAACTCTTTAATGACCAAGAGAAACCCTGCAGTTGCTTCTTATTGTATATCCAAGCATAGCTTGCTCCAGAAGTTAATGAATGTCTAGGCTGCATAATTTTTTTGTTTTTTGCTTTGTTTGTGATTATTTTACAGTGAGGATTTTATACAGTAACTGACACCACACTGCCTAATAATATATCGAGACAAACATCTGTCCTAATTACATTTATTAAAATAACGTACGGGTCCCAACTTACATAGAAATTCAACTTAGGAACAAACCTACATACGCTATCTTGTATATAACCTACTACCTGTATAATGAGAAGCAGAGGATCAAAATAATAAGGTAATACATCATCACATACTTCAAAAACAGAAGGGGTAACTATGCAGTTCAGTATAAATATGTCTGTAACAAATATTCCTGCTGTCTTTGAACCTCCAATGAATCAGGCCCAGTGTTGGTGATGGGTCAGTTTATTATTCTTCCTCATAAGGGCAGCTTGTATGTGCTATATTTTTTATTTGTAGTTGTAGGTACCAGGTGGGCTGGTTTAAATTTTTTAGAAAGCAGTGATCTCCTGGGATTTTCAAGCACAACCATGTAAAGGGTTTATAGAGAATAGTCAGAAAAAGGGAAAATATCCAGTGGTCAGCAGTTCTCTGGGTGAAAATGTCTTGTTGATGCCAGAGGTCAGAGGATATTGGCCAGACTGGTTCAAGCTGATTAAAAAAGAGTCAACAGCAACTCAACCATGATATGCAGAAGAGCACCTCTGAAAAACCTTAACGCAAATGTGCTACAGCAGCATGAAAACATACTAGGTGTTACTCCTATCAGCTCTGAACAGGCATCTGAGGCCACAATTTGCATGGACTCACCAAAACTGGACACGAGAAAATTGGAAAAATGTTGCTTGCTCTAAAGAATCTTGATTTCGAGGGGCGTGGCTTCGAGATGGTGGCGTGAGGAAGCTTTCTCCTGAGCTCCTGCTGCCTCCACCGTACTTTTCAGCCTGGCAGCCTCCGCAGCCGAACATCTCCCCCTCTCAGTCGCATGCCGCCAGGCAGGAGAAAGCCGGGTCCCAGGAAAGCGGGTATGGAGACCGTGCTAGCCCGCTATTTTACCCCGCAGGGCTCTTCTACTGTACAGCACATGGCACCCAGTATGGCATCAGCCAGCTCCTCTTCCCCTTCCCTCACTTTGGGAGCCTCTGTATCCTCTCCTGCAGGCTCCGTGACCCCCCCCTGTTACTCCACAGAGTCCAGCCCTATTTGCAGAAGGCTCACAGGACTTTAACTCCTCAGAGCCCAACATTATTACCACAGCACAGCAGCTGCCTGTCTCCCATGCCATGCTGCAGGAACTTTTTACTACTTTACCCACAAAGAATGATTTGGAAAACATGCTGGGCAAATTGGAAGGCTCCATACGTGCAGAACTGGATGCAGTTAAGCAAAGAGTTTCAACAGTTGATACTAGAGTAATAGCCATGGAATCCTCTGCTAATGCTATGCAATCCTCTGTGACCTCCCTAGAATCTGATATGGGACATGTTAAATCACAATTTACCTCCTTACTGCTCCGCACTGATGACTTGGAAAACCGCAGCAGGAGAAATAATGTACGCCTCAGGGGGATCCCTAATGCTACTGCTAATGCTGACCTACATGCCACTGTGACTACCATCTTTAACAAGCTCCTTGACCGCCCCTTGGATACGGCTATTGAAATTGACTGGGTGCACAGAGTGTGTAGTGTTCGTGACCGCAGCTCCAATTTGCCCAATGATGTACTGTGTCGGGTTCATTACTATACTTTAAAGGAGGAGATTATGAGGAAACCATGGAGGCTAGGTCCTGTGGACTTCGACGGTGCCAGTATACAGTTATTGCCAGATGTATCAGCTCAGACCTTGCGTATGCGCCGTGTTCTCCGCCCACTTCTGGAATTGATTAGTTCTGCGGGGGCCTTTTATAGATGGGGGGCACCCATTCCATGTCTTAGTGACAAAAGCAGGTGAGACATTTGCCTTACATCCTCATGCACAGCTCCCTGCATTGTTTTCCATGCTAGGTGTGGACCCCATTGTAATTCCTAACTGGCTGGATTTTCCTTCGGAAGCAGCGGCCTCTCTGCAACTATCATTACGTGGCATGCTATATGTTCTCTCGAGTTACTGGATATGACTATTTCTGTAAAATTGTATGCCTTTTCACGCTTTTATTTGCTTTTGCCATCTGTATACACTGGTTTGAGTTCTGTAATTGTCTGTTTTTATTGGTTGCTAATAAAAAAAAAATAAAAAATAAAAATAAAAAAAAAAGAATCTTGATTTCTTCTGCAACATTTGGATATTAGGGCCAGAGTTTGGCATCAACAGCATGAAAACAGGAATGTATACTGCACTTTGGTCCCCGTAGTACCAATTGAACATTGTTTAAAAGCTATAGCCTAGCTTTAGTATTGTTGCTGTCTTTGTCCATCCCTTATGACTGCAGTGAACCCATCTTCTAATGGCTAATTCAAGCAGTGTATCATGCCATGTCACAAAACTCAGATCATCTCAAGCCATTTTTTTTAACATCACAATGAGTTCACTATTCTCCAATGGCCCCCACAGTCACCAAATCCCGATCCAACAGAGAACTTGTCATGTCATGTGGTGGAAAGAAAGATTCACATCATAAAAATGCCGTGAACAAAACTACATGATGCTATCATTGTCAATGTGAACCAAAATCCCTGGGAAATGTTTCCAGCACCTTGTTGAATCTAAGCCATTAATAACTACAGCTGTTGTCAAAAAAGGGTCTACCCCAGCACTAGCAATATATACCTAATAAAGCATATATCACATTTTTATTTTTTAAATAAACTCACTTGTCCCTGCTCCTTTGGAAGGCACTGTCATCTTCACCCAGTCCTTTTCTGAGTTCTGGATATTTAGCCATTTTTATTGGTCAAGATGGAACGAAGTAACTCCTATGAATGTGTGCGGGAGTTCATTCATGCTAGCCATGGAGAATGCCAGGATACCCAGTATTAAACTGTGAGCTCTGTATGTGAAGTGATTATTTCTTATAAGACTGCAAATTTACAAGTATGTATTACTACATAAGGGACATCGCCTGTTGCTCTTGCAATTTAAAACCTGCCAGAAGGCAATTTTGTTTAACATATTTGGCCCAATTTAGGAAAAAGATAATTTAAAATAAAAATAGGCCCACAAGGTAAACACATACACAAACATTTACTGTATATACACGTTGCAATAACAAAACCATTTATTTGAACCATAAAAACTGTAGTGGAATGAAATAAAATATATTTTGGTTCAATTTGTCTAACAAATGCTCCTGATAAATACAAGTGTATTTGACTGAAAACCACATGATTGATGTAGTTTTTGAGAAGTTCATATAGGTTTCTGGTCCCTATAACAGAAAATAGCAGTGACATTTCAACTTAGACCCTAGTCTAAGTATATTGTATATACCTTCACTATATCATTACAGGCATGGTAGGTTCCGAAACAAACTGTATTAATTGTAGAGGCATCCAGAACCTGGCTGCATGATGTATCTGGAGGAATAGAATTACAATTTTTCTGCACATTTTTCTGCATATTTCACACATATGTGCTTCAACTGGTTATGTGACTATTTGCTTGTAGCTAATCATGAACAAATTGACTGTACAAACACCCATTTTACTGAAGTTATATGTGCTTGTCGTTATTGATAGGAGTCATACACAGAAACCAACAGCCACCTGATAATGCTTCCTCATAAGGTGAAGCCCTTGAGGGGCTTTATCTTAAATGGTGAATGTGGCATTTACAATATATTCTCTTCATATATAACACATTTAACATCAAAAGACACAAGCACATTTGCCTAATATAACCAACATTCACCCAACTTCTATTCTTAAACAGAACTAAATCCACAATACTTACCTGTCCCCATTCTGTCACAGGTCACCACCATCTTTCTTTTTCAGATTGGCTTGGATGATGGTGCGCGGGAGTTTAATCATTCCCAGAAATACACAAGAGAAGCTGGGATTGCTGTGCAAAATTTGACATCTGGGCAGCAGGGAAGAACAGTTATTGCAGAAGGGACTTTGCCTGTCTTTTTCTGCAGTAAAAACCTGAGTGCCCATTGTTGAAAGTGGGACTTTATTGCCATTAAATGAATGGGTAAACTCTGGTAAACTTGACATTTGCTATGCCTTCTCTGAAAAAAATTACTTTGTGCATACTTTTTTGTGAAGTGAACCTGGGTTCTAAAAATGCATTTACAAATTGGAATGTGCTAGGAAATGTGTGATTAATTGTTGATTTGCTATTTCATGGCGATGTGACCCAGGTATCACCAAATTTCTGCACATAATACAATAGAGACAACATATCAAGAGAAATCAGTAAATCTTTAGGATATTTTAATACATTGCCCCTGATTCATCAAGCAGAATCGGATTATCGGTCGCGCATTCGTATTCGCGATCTGGTATCGTACGCCATCGCGCTATTCAGCAACTGAAAAAGCTCGCGGCCGGAGCCGCGCATCTCCGGCAGCTTTACACTGGCGAGCTTGCATTAAAAGTCATCGACGCTGGAGGACGATGCTGGAACACGGACCCGACGCTGGATGAGCACAGCGGGACCAGGTAAGTGGGGAGTGAGAAAAGTACGGGGTTATCGATAATTGCAACTTTTTTTAATAGGAAAAAGTACGGGCTTAACGGTTGGGAGGTTAAATACATTTGTATAATAATGAATATTATGTACAAGTTAAAATTATACAGTATAACACCCTAAAAAAGTGCAAAAGTGCATGGAAAAAGGTTAGATAGAATAAAATAAGAAGCAATTAGATAATATACTAAAGGAATTTAGACCAGAGATTAAGCAAATTTGACATAGCTTTATAAGATGATTTACATAATTGTATTGGATATTAGATATATATTTATAGCAAGAAATGATTCATTCATCCTACTTATGGTAAACAAAAATTTCTAGGAAGAGACAAATAAGGAGCTTTTATGTTCTGTATTATTCATACAGAACATTAACTAAACATTTACTTTAAAGTTTATGTCACATTCCCCACTCTCAGCTCCCATTCAACTGATTTGTTTTCATTAAAATACCATTCACTGTTATAACAGCAGTAAATGTTTGCAGTGACTTTTGGTAAATCCAACATATTAACTGATTCTGGATTCACCAAAGCTTTATGTACCTATTTCAGTAATAATGTTGTAATATAGACATTTACAGTGGTAACGTAAAAATGCATAGTAGTTACGTCATTAGCAATAAAGATATATAAGATAGGTAAGGGTTGGGCCCTTGGTCAGGTGTTTTGGTATACTTTGGTATTGCATTGGTGAATTTCACACACATGTACAAAAAAATACTTGATGATCTTCTAGAAAAGTTGTATCCAGGACTCTTCGCTAAACCTAAATCTCAAACCTTCAATGCCATTTTCTAGAAACTACAAAAAGAAAACTTCCACCTATGTAATTAGCAGTAAGTGAGCATTCTCACCACAAAACAGCAGGTAAGTTACTGGAAGGATCACTAGATTAACAATAATCATTAACATTAATAGAAAAACGCCTGAAAAATGAAAAGGAGCCACTTCATCCTTTTAAGACCTGGTAAGCTGCAATATATACTTCCTTGTTTCTGGATAGTGTTGATCTCCTCTTACCCCATCTTCTGGATAAAAAATAATTGTGTTGAGGAGGCTGAAAGAGAAGAATAAATAATAGTCCTGCCAATATCAATGAAAGCATCTGACTCTTTTAGGAGAGTAGTAGTGGATTACAATTTACCAAATGTTTAACCAGTGCAAATTCAAACAAATCATGGAAATGTGTATTTGCTGATTTTAGGCAAATATGTAAACATTAAGCCTAGTAGTTCCTGTTATATGCTACCTGACAATGGTTGTCAGTCAGTGAAATGATATTATGTTGTTATGTTATAAAGATTTCCTAGTCCTCCAATTTGTATCTTTTTACTTGCTTTTCAGACCATTGTTCAAGTGTCTTCTTTCATTCAAATCTCTAACCCACTATTCGAAAATGATGTCTGGATCAATCAAATAATTTGGACAATTTAGCTCTATTCCATTCTTTTTCAAGTAAGGTAGTAGATAGCGTGTGAAGAATATTTCTAGTTTGGATTCTGTTGCCTTCCAGAAATCTTCATTAAACAATACAGGAACAATGGTGGTCTCTTTATGAGTATGGACTAAAAGCTCTGCATAAAATGTGTTTGTGATAGCCATCTGGCATTGTATTTGTGTATAGTAGGCATGATCTTTCTTTAATGTATAGGAAGTCTCATCCCATTCTAAGTAGAATGTGCGATGCTTGCTGGCATGCTTTATTGTACTATCTGGATATTTGTATAAGCACTTTACTAGTAATGGAAAGTTGTTCTTGCTACTTTTACCTATCACACACTTGTTAAAACCAGCAAGCCATGGCTTCTCTGAATGCCTGACTATATCATGGTCTTCCACCTCCACAATCTCACTGTATTTTTCAAATTTTATTTTTTTGTACTGATGAATTGCATCTTGTTCCATACATCTCATCCATTCTTGCTTGAATATAATTTTTCTTTGTGCTGCATTTAGCAAGGATTGTAGCATTGACAACGGCATGACTTCATTAGAGTTCCTTATGAACTTACTGTGAATAATATCATGTACTGATGATGCCAGTATGCAATTCTTATATATACTTTGCACAATTTTTTTTCTGCGATGGTGATAGGATGTTGTAGGATGTTCTCTGCGGTTGAACGGCGCAAAGAGTTTCCCCGTAAGACAACTTTTGTAATTTTTTGCCACACATACACATTTCTTTCTTTTTGTAGTTTTATGGCTAATATTCCTTTTTACACCACACCTTGCATCATAATTACTCTGAAAACACAGATCTAATTCATCGGGGGATTCTAGGAGACATTCATCCTCAGCACTTAACAAAATTCCATGTGACTTTCCTGTGCTTATGCGGCTCTCTTTAAGCTTAAGACGTTGGGCCATAAACAAAGGCTTTCTTCGTGAAAGTAAAATAACTACTTGCAGAGGTTTAATGATCTTGGTCTTAGTTGGCAGAGCACTGATATAGTATATATTGGATTTTTTCTTTATACGATTTACATAAGGATTGTATGAGTGGTAAATTCTTTGTTTGCTTGTGGTGGCAGTAGTAGTGAATTTTTTTTTGTATATGAAGATAGGCTTGTCGTTTATAAAGCAATTTTTCTTGAAAGAAGCAGTAAGTTTATCCTGTTTGCTTGATGATGAACTCTTCATAGAGTTTGTTGAAGATATTTTTTGTAAGGATTTGGAATTGGACTTTACCTTAGACGTCTTCACTTTTGTTTCCTTCTTTTTGGATCTTTCTTTCTTTTTACTCTGTGCGCATGTAGAAGATGTACTGCTAACATGGACAGGTAAATTGATATCACAGTTAATGTTAGAGTTGCTCTTGATGTGTAAAAGTTTGTTCTTTTCATCTGCATGATTTGTAAGATGATTACTCTGTATATTTTGGACTTGTTTTCTCTTTAGGTGTATTTTTTCTTTCTCTTCCACATTGTCTGGAAAATCATGATTTTGGTCTGTAGAAGGAGTACTAAAGTCTTGCACAAATATATTTAAATCATTGGTAAGGTTAGCTTTACTCTTGGTGAGTGGATTGACAGGAGTCAATGGATCATTACCGTGTATTTTAATTTCTTGCCCTGTATTGTGGTTTTTCTGCAGCTGAGAAAACAATTCTTGTTGAGAAATGAAATATACACCCCTTTTTTGTAGTAAAAGTTGCATGTTTCTAGAGAATGGTATAATTGGTACAGTCACCTGGTATAGGCTTCCTGTCATGGGACAATAGAAGTGTGCTGTTTCAAGACAATGCAGATAATTTCTGTTTGAAAAAGGTGGATTTGTAGCTGATCGTAAAAAGAATAGGGGTTTGCATAGATTTAGGTGGTTCATGATAGATTTATTCAGCAGATAGATTAGAAATGACCAATGTAGTAGAGATGCCCAATGAAGTGGTCGTTTTGTAAATGTAGTTCTTTTGTAATGTCTTGTCTTGCGACTCTGAAACACATTAAAAAAGTAAAGTTTATTAAGGATTATTATATAATAAGGATTTTGCATTATAATTTCAAAAAAGAAGTGACCTGTAAATAACTGCATTTTAGAGTTAGAAAAATACCTGCAGATCTGCTGGGCCCAGTCAATTGTCCACATTAGGGTCTGTATTGTCTGTGATTAGGGAGCAGTGGAGCAGCCGAATATAGGGAGCTTTGAACACCTTCTCTTTTCTCGGGTTATGAAGTCTGCAGAAAGAGAAGGGCAGATGAAGATTGCTAATATCATACATCGCATGATCTGGAAACCAGAAAGCCTTATGGATTGTTTTTTAACATGATCAATGCCAGGTCTGAGGTCTCTGGTTCAGAAAGGTAATCATTTTGAATTGAATTTAGATCACATAGTAGGTAGTGTTTGTGTTTGAATTCAACCCCGAATATGGCTGTTGGAATTCAGATAGACCCGACCCGAAAAACACTGAATTCGACTGTAAAAAGTTGGGGAAAAATGTGTTAAAAAATATATATTTTTAAAGTAATTTATTGAATGTTTGTGTTTTTTTAAAATAACTTTTTTTTTACAGGTTTTTCCACAATGACATTATGATTCCTGTGGCTGTGCAGCCGTGGGAATCTTGTCATTGCAGGATCTCTGGGCACTAAAGGTGATGAATGGGGACTTGTGACCATTCATCACCTGTAGTGCCCTGTGTTGTTGGATAGAGTTTAGTTGGAGTAGTAGTTGGAGGTAGTAGTGCCCAGGGATCGTAGTGGAACTGCAGAGGTAATCTGCAGTTCAGTTTCATTGTGGCGTCACGTGGGAAACTGAACTGCAGATTACCTCTGCAGTTCTACTACAATGTCTGGGCACTACAAGTGATGAATGGGGACTTGTCCCTATTCATCACCTGTAGTGTCCTGTGTTGTTGGATAGAGTTTCTCTATCCAGCAACGCATCGTACAGCGCTGAAACAGCAATCACCCTTGCCGCGCTGTGCTTCTAATATGTATTCTTGGATAGAGTTTCTCTATCCAAGAATACAGGGCACTACAGGTGATGAAGGGGACAAGTCCTCATTTATTATCTGTAGTGCCAGGACATTGTAGTGGAACTGCAGAGGTAATCTGCCGTTCAGTTTCCCATGTGACGTCACATGGGAAGCTGAACTGCAGACCTCTGCAGTTCCACTACAATGTCCTGTACAACACATAGTACAGCTGCAACAGCAATCACTGTTGCCATACTGTGCTACTACTATGTATTCTTGGATAGAGTTTCTCTATCCAAGAATACAGGACACTACAGGTGATGAATGGGGACAAGTCCCCATTTATCCCCTGTAGTGCCTCGAGATCAAAGTGGAACTGCAGAGGTAATCTGCAGTTCAGTTCCATTGTGACGTCACGTGGGAAACTGAACTGCAGATTACCTCTGCTGTCCCACTAAGATCTCCGGGCACTACAGGTGATGAATGGAGACTTGTCCCCATTCATCACCTGTAGTGCCCTGTGTTGTTGGATTGAGTTTCTCTATCCAACAACACATGGTACAGCGCTGAAACAGCAATCGCCGTTGCCGCGCTGTGCTTCTACTATGTATTCTTGTATAGAGTTTCTCTATCTAAGAATACAGGGCACTACAGGCGATGAATGGTGACAATCCAAGAATACAGGCTATGACTATCCAAGAATACAGGGCACTACAGGCGATGAATGGAGACAAGTCACCATTCATCACCTGTAGTGCCCGGAGATCGTAGTGGGACTGCTGAGGTAATCTGCAATTCAGTTTCCCACGTGACGTCACATGGGAAACTAAACTGCAGATGCTTGCTGTTCCACTGCAATGTCCGGGCACAACAGGTGATAAATAGGGACAAGTCCTCATTCATCACCTGTAGTGCCCAGAGATCGTAGTGGAACTGCAGAGGTAATCTGCAGTTCAGCTCCATTGTGAGGTCATGTTGGAAAATGAACTGCAGATTACCTTAGCAGTTCCACTACGATCTTTGGGCACTAAAACTGGTCCCCATTCATCACCTGTAGTGCCCTGTATTTTTGGATAGAGAAACTCTATCCAAGAATACATAGTAGTAGCACAGCGGGGCAACAGCGATCACTCCTGCAGAACTGTACTATGTGTTGTTGAATAGAGAAACTCTATCTAACAACACATACAACTAGTAAAGGGCTGCAAGAGCAATGTGATTGCCCTTGAAGCCCTTAAAAGACCCTTAAAAAAAATCAAATTCTAGCACCATTGACTTTAATGGTGTTCGAATTTGGGATTTCCCACTATTCGATCAAATAGGTGTCTAATCGAATAGTGAGATATTCGACCAACACTAATAGTAGGTGTTACTAATACAATATTTGCAAAGTTTAGTGTAGATAAGAAGATCTGATTACCTCATTCTTGTCGGCGTGCTGTTCAATCTGTAGACAAAATATAGGCATCAGTGGCAAAGCACACAAAGTGGGTATACCAACACTATATATACTGTTATTCAGTGTTTAGGGGAAACCAATCACTCATTAACTCCCCCAAAAATTATTATTTACATACCCTAAATGTTGGAGTTCTCTGGCCAGTCATCATATGTCCTTTTCTTCTTTCATTGATGGTGAGCAGCTCTGTAAACTGCAGAGAATGACCTCATGTGATGAACCTAGTGCCATTACCTACATCATTCTCCCAAGAGAGCTTAATGACACACCCCAATGTGCATTTTTAAGACATCTTGTACTCTCAGGAAGTAGGACAAATTAGATTAAGTATCATCCCAGAAAAAGTCTGGCATTATATTGCAAAGTGGTTTGTATACAAGGAGACAGCATTGGAGATAGGGTAGGTATTGCTGTAAGAGATGCTTTTTTATTTTAGCTAATGCAGGAAATATCATTTACAATAGTAAGATTTTATTTTTAGAAATTTTTACAGGTATTTTGTAATAGACAGAACATATGCCATGATATTGCAGATAATGGAAAAAGTATGCCTACAGTGGATAGATAGACAAAGACAAGGAGGGTTGAGAGTGCCAGACCCTTCACTCTATTATGCTGTGATTCACCTAGGTAGAGTAGTAGAGTGGTTTCTACATGCTAAATGGAAACAGTACATACACATAAAACAATTCATCACTAAAACACCATTGATTGAGCTACCATGGAGTGATAACTCAATAACTACCTCTCTGCATGTGCACCCAGCCATTGGGGCTACTCTTGCACTGTTTGACAAAATATCCGCCCAACCCAGGATCTCACCCAAATCCTCACCTCTTTACTTCATAATTGGCAACCAAAATTTCCAACCAGGCATAACACACCCAGGCTTCCAAGACATACTTATCTAAACACGTTACTTTCTTCCCTGACCTGGCCCTTCTTATTGGAGATAAGTTTGACCAATATTTACGCTCTGGAATTCTGGAGAACCTGTCAACACCATTTTCTACACTCCCTCTCAAGTCTCAAGACACCTTCTGCAGAAAACTTATGGAGTTTAAAAAAAATATGCGCCACTTGGTCTTCATGTTTTATTCTCATCCTACAGCTGACTTTACACTGAAGTGGATGCAAGACCTAAATGTTACCTTCTCCCCTGCTCAGGTGGATAAACTAATATCTTTTGCCACACCTCCTCTATCAGTTCTAGGTATCAGGAAATTGGTTACAAACTTTAATCAAGATGGTATATTCCATATAGCCTGAAGCATCAGATAGGTGCTTGCGCTGCAGCACAGCTAGGGGCACGCTTCTGCACATTTTCTGGGAATGCCCAAGGGTTTGTCCTTTCTGGGAAACTGTTTTTTACTGATTTATCTATCCCCTTTGATATTGAGTATTTACTTCTACATCGCAACAGCTTTAAACAAAAATCTATTGTAGGTCACTCCTAATTCAACTCATTGATGCAGCTAAAGCATGCATCAATGATTCTCCAAGTGGCACAATGGTTTGAATGCTTTAATGAGATCAAGGTGATGGAAGATCTTACTGCCTCTTTGAGAAGCACAGGGGAAACTACAAGTCAAAGATGGTTTTACTGGACAATGTTCTCTGCAGACTATCTGGCGGCACTTTTTCCTGATCCAATAATAAACATTGAGACTTGAATATTTCATCTGTGAGTGATAGAATTTACTCACCCACCCCGCTCCTGGTTTATCGCTGTTTCACATTGCTCCTAGGTTCATCCCACACCTATCCACCATCTATTTCCCGATAATCCACCATATCTTGGCCCAAGCCACATTGTCTTTTCTTACTCTCCACATCCCCCCGTTATCCTTTTTGTAATGAACAAGAACAACGTTATGTGAATTCCTTGAGTTCTACTAAGTACTGTTGTGTATCTTAATATATGAGGAAAAACAATTAAGAGACAAACTGTGTGATATGCGGTGATATGCTTTTGAGGGTCCAATTCCGTTGATGTTGTCGATATTATTATCCTCAGCTTAAATGCCCTTCCTCTGACATATCGTTTTACCGGTTTTATTATATTGTAATTTGTTTTGTAATGTTTCAATCGTATGCTGAATTCATCCAATAAAACTTCAATAAAAAAAAAAAAAATAAGATAAGAGTTTGGCAGTAAACCAGGATTTACATTTTAAATATATCCATATACAGGTTTACAAAGTTTAATATTGTTAATTATACAAATATTTTGGAGCTGTACCTGGTTATTATGATCCATCTTTCTACAGTGTTTCAGTCCTCTGAACAGCTGTGAATGAGAAACTCTATTAAAACTCTATTAAATTCTTGAACAACTTGATATACATCACATAGATACTGTGTGTCTACAGGGTCCTTTTCTTCTGTGTCAGTGTCTGTATTCGTCAGTCATTTGCAACCCCTATTTAATGTACAGTGCTGTGTACTATGTTGTCGCTATATAAATCCTGTTTATTATTATTATTAATAATAATAATAATAATAATAATAATGAGATCATGTAATTTCTCCTGCAAAAAAGAAATCAACTGAGTAGCAGCTACTTCTGATTCACCATGTGAGGTGGTGCAAATGCCCAGATTGGGAACAGTCACTCCATAAATCAGGCAGCATCCATATTTTGTTAATCAAATGATGCTGTCAGTAAGAAGTTTACCCAACACTCAAAATATATAAGAAATCCATATGTAACTATAGGTAATTAAATGAAATTTGCATGTGAAAATGTACAGCATGAACAACATGAAACAGTTATTAGTCATAAAAGCAGATATGATATCAAAATATTATTACATAAGAAAAGAAAATAATGAATTTCCTGGTAAAAAAAACTTTTACACAGTTTTATAAATGCAACGTTTAAGATAAAAATGCAAGCAACGTTTAAGATAAATGTCATAAACGTGCCTCAAGGAAACGTCCTAATGTAGATTAACCCATTGTAATGCATGGGAGTTTCAAACAAGGGCTTTAAAAAGCCTTAGGTAAACGCTGGGGAAACAGTCCGTGTAGACTAAGCCTTATCTAAGCAGACAAATTATTCATAAAGGTTCTTGCTCATTGCTAGTTTTATTTGCCAGTCACGGCCAGGCTTAGCAGTGTTCCTACCTTTGCAGGCTTCTCTATCACATCTTCGTCTGCCTCCCTTGTGTTGTATGCAGACTCTCTTTTATTTATACAGCTCCCAGTTTCGTTTCCCTTCTGTCACTCCTCTTCTGCACACGTCTTTGTTACTGAAAAATGCAACTGTGACTTTCTTCCACAGCACATACATAGCATAGCAGAAAACAATGTTTAACTAATGTTTCTGTAAATCTCAGGTTCACTACTATATACACCATTGTATTATATTTGTATTTACCAGATATCAGTTATTCCAGGTGACATTACCTTTCACATTTTTTCTTGCTTGCTATTCATAACTACACATCTAACATTGGGTAACAAAAATGTATATATAGACTGTATGTATTATAGGTGGGTCAGCCATACTCACAACTCAAACAAAATAATCTCTATGGTGCTTCTAAATGTTCTTATCCAGGGGTGTCCAAACGTTTTGCAAAGAGAACCAGATTTAGTGAAGTGAAAATGTGTGGTGGCCGACCACTAACCATGGTTAGTGTGGTCTGCGCAGGTCCCGCACAGCACACGCCCACTATAATGACGTAGGGGATTCCCGGTGCACACATTGGGACTCTTGTTCTGCCGATTGTGCCTGACGATCAACTCTAATGAAATTTAAAATAGCTTTTTTGTATGTGTGTATTTTATACCATGGTCAACAGTGCTGGCGGGCCGCTTAATATTGATTTTATGACAGAGGCTGCGGTGGAAATCTAAATACGGGCCGCAATTGGCCTCTGGGAGTTTGGACATGCCTGACTTACACCCATGTCAAGTTAATTTCAAGTACATTCCAGTCCGAGAAACAAAGGTGTAACATGCCCAGCTCCTGTCTGTCTGCTCCTTCATTTGGTCATTGAGGTGCCAATGGGGTTTGCGGGAGACATGAAAACAACTGCGGCAGTGCTGCTGCCAAGTGAAGGAGCATTCAGGTCAGGCTGACAACAGTATAGGTCCATCTGCAGCTTTGGACATCACCATGCAAAGAAGCTTGGCAACCTACCTTCATCCTCCACAGGACAGGAACACACTGCCCCTGATTCATCAAGCAGAATCGGATTATCGGTCGCGCATTCGTATTCGCGATCCGAAATCGTACGC
>NC_092861.1:59847356-59878385 GCF_032062135.1 Pyxicephalus adspersus
GCGTACTTTCGCGCTTCCAGCGAGCGCGGATTTTATTGATGAATCAGGGGCACTGTGTCTATGTAATCCCCTACATTTGTAGTGGGCATTTGCTGTGCAGGACCCGCAGGGACCACACCCACTCTGATTCAAAGAATGTCCACACTGACACCAGACTCCATGCAGAGAACGTTCTTTGAATCAGAGTGGGCGTGGTCCATGCAGGTTCTGCACAACAAACGCCCACTACAAACGTAGGGCCGCATATCGCTTACAATCTAGGAGGTGAGGGATGTATCACACAATAGGAGGGGAGATATGGAGTGGTGGGAAATAGTGACAGTTTTAACAGACAGAAAAAGACGGGTAGGCAAGTTTGAAAAGATGGGTTTTGAGTGCTTTTTTTTTAATGAGCAGAAAGTAGGAGAAAGCGGACTTGGACGAGGAAGACTATTCCAGAGAGTTGGGGCAGCTCCAGAAAAGTCTTGGAGCCGTGTGTGTGATGAGGTTATGAGTGAGGAAGTCATTTGTAGGTCATTGGAGGAGGGAAGAGAGAGTATTTTTTTTTCTACCAGGTCAGAAAGATAATTGGGACAAGAACTAAGGAGTAGGGATGAGCGAAAATTTCCTTGAACTTCCGATGGGTCCGCAAAATTTCGGCGAACCGATTTCCCGAATTCCATTAAAGTCAATGGGCTGACTTTAAACATTATTAGCAAAGCCTCTATACATGTTAGAACCACCAAATTTGCTTGTGGTTTTTCCAGAAAATGGCATGTAAAGTGACAGCAGGCAAATAGAATTTTTGCATGATGGACAGTGTACAGAAGGCAGCATAAACATTAGGACATTGGGAAAGGGTGGGGCTACGTGTGAACTCATCCCACTAGCAGCAGTTTCTGCCTTCAAAAGCAGGAGACTGCATTGCTAGCTGGCATCATGGCCTGGATGACGTGTGTAAGAATGCCACCTATAAAGTTGTGGAGAAGTAGCGTTGTGACATTAGGCAAAAGGATGGAGGACCAGAGACAGAGCGTGGGTCAGCGAGAGCAGTAGCAGTGTGTGGCCTCTGGTCAGCTATGGAGAGCTGGGTGTAGTGCATTGTCAATGCCACCCAGAAGAGTGTAATACAATTTTAGTTCGATGGAGTACTGACAGGCAGCAGCAACAGCAGGAGGAGGAGACGGTGGGCCCTCAGACGGAGCGGGGACGGCATTGGTAACTGGCATCCAGAGCTGGGTGTAGTGCATTGTTAGAAACTTAACTGTACCAAACGGTCTTCTTTGGTAAATAGGAACAGGTATCAAACACTAAAATATCTGTATTGGGGCTCCCAAATGTTTACAATCCCACCTAACTCACACAGCAGAAGCTGCGGAAGGCTGACATTTATTTGCAATAATTTCATTACCATTTCTATATGGAATCCACTTCTGGTGAACGTTTTCTGAGCTGTAATATTGAGAAGACAAAATTACAACCATTAATGGAAGATTTCAAGGAGTTTTACTTGGTGTTCATGCAGATCACACTGTTCTCCTGATTAGAGTGAAGGATTTGAAGACTGGTGAAGCTGTGGGAGGAGCAGGGCTGTTTTTCGGGCAAAATGTGTCAAATGTGGAACCAGTAGAAGACTCAAGAGGCCAAAAGGTTGAGAGACAATAGAAGAAAGAATCTGCATCTCCGACCCCAAAAGGCCTTGAGCTTGGGAGCTTCTGGCCTGAACATATGTCGCTATGGGACACTGTGTTGGCTGCAGGTGGGCACAAGAAATCATGTTTACCTCTTTGAGATCCTCACCATGGGACCGGGGGTCTTTAAAAATGGTCACAAAGTGGTGCTTGAAGATAAAGGCATCCTAAAAGTCACCCACGACTGTCTAGGAGATATTTTGTCCCACTAATATGGTGTGTTTTTGAAAAATGTTTTTGATTCACACGTGGGTGATGTGTAATTTCCATGGATACTGGTGGTTTTCTTCCTCATCGAACATCTACTGTGAAGGAATGTTCAGTATCTAAATATGCTATCTGCACAAGTACATTTCTTGAATATCTATCAAACAGTGATGGAGCAAAATCCTAATATGTGTTCCGACCGTCCATTGTCTGCTACTTTGCTGAAAGTGCTGACTCTGGAAGAATCGCACCTCCTAGATTTGTGTCAAGCAATGTTGGATGGCATGCTCGCTGACTTTACATTGTTAGTTGACCGCTATCCTAATGCTCCTCGCCTAGCAAAAGCAGATGCTGTAGCTGTGACTGAGAACTTATGCTCTGAGCTTCCCAAAGAACTTCAGCAGTTTTGTGTCCTAGCAAAAGAGAAGAGAAAAGGCTTTAAAAGAATATGATGTTACCAGCCATGGATTCCTTGTGAGATAAGAAAAAACAAAGCCATGATCTCTAAATGGGTCATTCCTAAAATAAGATTGGTGTTAAGAGACGCCACGGAACCAGAGAACAATATAATATTTGGTTCTCTCATGTATCAGCTTACTGGTAGGATTCATACCAAATAATTAACATTTGAAAGGAAGAGAACTACTTTAACAATGATACAGTTGTATGTCTGCCTAAATACTTCAGAACGTCTTGGCTAGAGTTTATTTGTTGTTTTTTTTATTAGTACATTTATATGTGAGTAAAATTAAGCACAGAACCACTCAATGTGTCTATACTCTGGGTTTCAGCATAGTCTGTAAAAATGTATCATTTTAAAAATTATAGCTATTTGTTTAATACATTTGTTTCAAATATTGGGCATTTTGTACAATACTGTACATTTGTCCATTTCCAAATAAATTGCTAATGTAGTAAAAAAAAAATAAAAAAAAAATCTCAGTATTTATTTTAAAGTAGGACAGAAATTTCACTGTACCAAACAGTCTTCTTTGGTAAATAGGAACAGGTATCAAACACTAAAATATCTGTATTTATTTAAAGTAGGACAGAAATTTCACTGTACCAAACGGTCTTCTTTGGTGAATAGGAACAGGTATCAAACAATGAAATATCTGTATTTATTTTAATGTAGGATAAATATTTTTCTGTACCGAACGGGCTTCTTTAGTAAATAGCAAGAGGTATCAAACACTGAAATATCTGTATTTTTTTTATAGGACAGAAATTTTTTTGTACCAAACGGGCTTCTTTGGTAAATAGCAAGAGGTATCAAACACTGAAGAATCTGTATATATACAGATATACAAAAGGCTCCTAAACTTTCTCTGTCACAATCCACTTCTGTCCATTCTTCTATCCTTCACCCAGAACACAAGATGGAGTGATTAACCCCTCCCTCCTTCCCTCTATATTTGCCTGTACTCAGATCTTTCCTGATTGGCTGCTGGGCCTTGCTGTGCATCCTGGGCAAATGATTCAGCAAATGATTCGCTCCCAGCTGGCGGAAATAGTCACCGTTACCGCCCCCTGCTTTTTCCCTCGTTAGTTCGTCAAATACACAACCTCATGGCGAATCACAAGGCCATTCTCACTTACATGTTCGGTAAGGGAGAACGGCCCGATTAGCTGTGGGATCGAAATTACAAATCTCGCTCACTCATCCCTACTAAAGAGAAATTTGAAGGCAGAGCACAGGAGCTTGAATTTGATTCTAAGGTGAAATGGAAGCCAGTGAGGAGAACTACAAGAAGAAGGGCGGAGGGAAGGGTGGATGAGTCTGGCTGCAGCATTCATAATAGATTGTAGAGGAGAGAGTTGGGTTAATGGAATACCAGAGAGGAGGATGTTACAGTAGTCCAGATGAGAGATAATAAGAGCGTGTACAAGGAGTTTGGTGGTCTCAGGGGACAGGTAGGGGCGGATTTTGGAGATCTTGCGTAGGTGAAAGTGACAGGACCTGGAAATATTCTGAACATGGGGGGTAAATGAGAGGGCAGAATCAAAGGTGATGCCAAGACAATGTGCCTGAGGGGTACACTTTAGGCAAGTTTTCTTATTAAGTTTTTGAGCTCTAAGGCTGCTGATCAGCCAACCAAAATATTTTTCAGACTAACAGGTACAAGATAAGAAATGTACTAAAACTGAAGCCAAAGGGCATAAGGCTTTTTGCTTTGTCTTTGCATTGGGCAATATATCTTTGCACTGGCAAACTTCCAATTGAGAATTATAGATCTGTTCTTTGCAACAATCTTGTCTCTGAGCTCTGCAGGCAGTTCCTTTAAAATCATGGCTTGGTTTTTGCTCTGATATGCATTGTCATCTATGAGGCCTTCTATAGAGAGATGTGTGCCAGAGTTACTTATATAAGGCTTAGTCTACACGAACGTTTTTCCCAGCGTTTAACCTGAGGCTTTTAAAGCCCATGTTTGAAATGCCCATGCATCACAATGGGTTATTCTACACTAGGCCGTTTCCTTGAGGCACGTTTATGAGCTGTATTCTAAATGCAACGTTTAAAAAATCAAAATGCTGGGTTAAAGCTGGAAAACACAGGAAAACGTGGGTAAACCCTTCCGGCTTCCGTTGATTTGAATAGGACGTTTTCCTGCGATTTTAAATACTTTTCTCGCGTTTTTAATCACTTTTTTTATGCAAATTAGTTTAAACCGCGGAAAAACATAGCAATAAAGCGGGAAAACGCAGCATAGGCATTTTTCTAGCATTTTAAAGGCAAGCTTAAAAACCCTAATGAAAAATTTCATAAAAATACATATGAACGCAATAGGAAAGTTTAGGCTTAGTCTACACGGACATTTTCCCCAGCGTTTAACCTGAGGCTTTTAAAGCCCATGTTTGAAATACCAATGCATTACAATGGGTTAATATACACAAGGATGTTTCGTTGAGGCACTTTAAAATGAGCTGTTATCGTTAATAAAACGCTGCAAAACGCGGGTAAACACTTCCATTGATTTCAACTGGACGTTTTTCCGCTTTTTAGCACCTAATATGCTAATTAGTTAAAAACGCGGGAAAAACTTAGGAAAATGCAGCATAGGCGTTTTCCAGCATTTTAAAGGCAAGCTTTAAAACGCTAATAAAATTGCATAATTGCCCAAATTTCTCCTACACCTATTAACACAACATAATTAATGAATTAGTGCATAATTAATAGACTGGTAATAATGTTCAAATCAACTATGATCACCAAGAGGGACTGTGGTCTAATAAACATTAGGCTCAATGTGCATTTACAAGATAGTGGTCTGAGCAACAGTGTGGTTTAGGTGGCCGGACCCTGTCCGGAAGAGATAATATTATACCTGGAAGTGGCCAAATGCCATACCGCTCTAACAGGAAAAACTGCACCATTTGTAGGTGGTGTTAAAGTTCGCCTTCCACATGCTCCTACTGAACCTTAACTACAATGGTCTGCAAATAGGAATGTGCAGGGGGCAGTAAGGGTAGTGCAACTTTTTTAAGAGTCACCAAGTGTCAAAAATTTTGGGTATCAGAATAGTCCACAGGGTTTGGGAGGCTAATATGTACCTATTTATACATATGTGTTAGAATGTGTACATTCCTGCAAAAGCCTGGTAACACACATATTACATGTTGTGCAATGCAGTTTAATTTATTCCTAAAGGCTTCCCCAAGGAACCTTGGCAACTCACCTGTGTTGTAGCACAGTGCACAGCACAGTTACATACTGAAGTACGGAAATGTTGCATGCATTTTTTTAGTGTAGCAACGCACATGGTTCTATGTGGCCCCACCATGCTAAAATGAATGCATGTTCCAGCAGTACATATGTGGTAATAGTCCTTAGATGTTGTGGTTGTATTAGTTTCTTTTTTTTTGTAAGCTAACGACATTTACCTGTTAGTTTACCCAGAAATGTGGTTTCATAGACACTTCTAGTGAGTGGTATGTATTTATAGAATTCTGTGCAAAGCTTGAGGTCACATTTCAAGCATATTTCATAAGACTGTAAAAAATGTAAAGAGATGGTGGGAATGCTGCTCTTCTATTACTTCACTGAGGCTGTTTGGGCTTTTAGGAACTGTCTGCAGTTTCTTTTTTTGGATATTTTCTTGGACTCCAGTGGTAAGTTTCCCACTCTGCTTTGGTGTTCTCCATACCCCCTATAATCTTGGCTGTATCCTTGATTGTTTAAAACATTTAAACTTAAGTAAAGTGAAAACCCTGTGTAACTCAAATGTATAGATTCTATAATTCTTAGAAATCAGAACTGTTAGACGGTTTATATCTTTAACATCAACCAGCCACCTAAATATTGGCTTAGGTGGACTAGTCACTGACCAAGACAACTAGAATTATGGGGGTGATATACAAAGGCACATGTTTCTCCAGTAATATATAAACTGCATCCTGCTGCTACTTCTTAATTACAGCCCCAGAGCTGTGGTGTAGTTTTGAAGATTGGTCCATGGCCCTTTCATGTACTACTACTAGTATTTTTATTTCTTTGCAGACTTTGATTTTTACATTACATCACATTAAATAGAAATGTGGCAAACCATTCAGGAGACTTCAGCTTGGTGTTTTAGTTTTGTATCAGATGTAACTATCATAAAGGTTGTTTCTAGGGTGTTGACCACTAATTTACCACATAGATTAGATAATGCTAATGCTGGCATGTAAACAAGCACTGGCCACCTTAGCAGCTCAAAGTTTAGTTCCCTTTTTTACTTTGGTCTGCCGCTGGCTTTCTACCAAGGTTATCCAGACAGCTTCCACTGCTACACCTTTGAGAGCCACTCCAAGCCATGTATCCCAAGCTTACCTATACCTTCTGGGTGTTGGGGACCTATAAGGCAGGTGTCAGGATGAAGAGCAGCATGTGCTCCCCAAACATCAGTTCCCTAGGTAGCATAGTAAGTTAGTAAGGTCGGGTCTACACCAGGCATGGGCAAACTACAGCCCGAGGGCCATATACGGCTCAATAGGGATGTTTCTTCGGCCCTTTGGGTGGTCCGCGGCTCTGGCCAGTGCCACATGAGCTGGGTCAGGGGAAGGACCTCGCTGGGGGTGCGCACCGGCCAGAGCCGCGGAATACATCCCCCGGATCTGAGCCTGCTATGTGAGAGTGGGCGGCCTGTCACTGCACACAACCCGCCCATCCTCCCTTTGCAGGCTCAGATCTGCAATCAGAGAGTGGGCAGGGTTATGCCATCATGACTTCACGTTCAGTCTCACTCTCCCATCGGCCCGGCCCCTCTGTCAAATTTTTTTTCAGGCTGATAAAAAAAAAAAAACCCTGATGCAGGCTCAAACGCCATTTGGGTTTCCCTTTCCACAGCCAATCACAAATCACTAGAGGTGATTGGGGAGACTTGTCCTCATTTGCTCTCTAATGCCTGGAGATTCCACACTGTCAGGAGCCCCATGGCTGTGCTCATGTCATGAAAGCAGCTGTGGGAATCATCCTATCATTGTGGGATAACCTATAAAAAAAAAAAAAGTTACACAAAACACACACATTTAATAAATACTTTAAAATTAAAGCCTTGTCTTAGTTTTTACACATATTTTAACCCTTTTAGGGCATGAGTAAGGGGTTTGATGTACCCCTGTACTCATTCCCCAGGGTGGGGTGGTGGAGATCCGGAAGTCTCATTATTAAAGGGGGCTTCCAGATTCCAACGCTAAAAATTCCTGCTAAAACGCTTATAAAACCCCCCATTGTTTTCAATAGAAGGTTTAATAAAAAGCTTAAAACGCTTGTTAAAGCCTCCATTAAACTTCTTTTCCTCCAGACGCAAAGAGTTCCCTCTTGTTCTTTGTAATGATCTCAAAATGAATAATCGGGAAGAGAGTTCTCTAAAACTTTTATTAAAGCCAGTATTTATTTAGCAGCAACATATTAAACAGGACTTTACAAAGTCAATTGAAATGTAATGTCCATACAATAGTCAAAAGTCATTACCACTGTAAGGTAAACTGCATGTTTTCAGAATGTGGGAGCAAACCCATGAAAACATGGGGAGAACATACAAACTCCATGCAGATGTCTGTCCTCTGAAACCTAGTGCTGCAAAGGCAAGAGTGCTAACCACAGAGCCACCGTGCTGCCTAATTCCTGTTATCAGGTATATCAAGTAAATCTATTAATATTAAAAATGTATTTATTAAACACCAACATTCTCATTCAGGATTCACACAACTTTCACCAATGATGCTCACATTTTCCTATATTAGACAAAAAACGTGTGAATGTTGGATAATTAAACATTAATAAACAAACTTCTAGTTCTAGTGAGTTCCTGTGTATCACACCCAGTCATTCTACATAACTCTGACACTAGCGCCCTCTGGTGACTGCGCCGCTGCGGTGCAGTAAGAAATCCCAGCCTGGACATCGGTCACTCCACAGGTTCTGTCAGCCATTTTTGAAGGCACTCGGAGGAAGTCACGTGATATGCGGCAATTCCCAGTGTTCTGTTCTCACCATGTTGGCGCATGCGGAACGCAAACAATAAGCAGCGGGCGGTTTGAAGAGAAAAGCTGCAGGCCGTCTCCATGGTAACAGCCCGGTCTATAGTGAAGCAGAATGGTGGCTGGGAGCTGAAGAAATATAAATGTACTGACCCGCAGTCACATAGAGGAAGGTATGAGCATTGCTTTCTAATGTTTAGTCAGCCATGACAACACGAATCATCATTGTGCTTTGTTCACTGTAATTTCTTCATTTCAGTCTCTATATTTATTCAATTTTATTTGTTTTAACATTCTCCATGCTGAATTCTGTGACAAATACATCCCCCTTGTCCTCATGGTGTACATCTCTTCATATCAATGGCTGACTACATCGGTAATCTCCTATTTCTGTCAGCACGTTGCGCAGAACTAGTCAGCTACTTCAGCAGGACAAGTGAGACTCCAAGTTCAGAACAAGTTCAGCAGGATAAGTGAGACTCCAAGGAGCCTTAGAAAGTTTTAAAATTCTTAAGTATTCTTAAGTATAGGAAACCATTGGGGGTCCAAGTCACCATATTTAATGAGCCCCAGGACAAATAATCCCCTTTTTTTCCTGTTAGTACTTTGAGGTTTTTTTAGTTACTGAAGATATTATGAGAAACATTGCAGAAATGACAAACAATCTAAAAAAGAACCACTGAGAATGATTGTAATGTTAATCTTATTTTTTTTATGGCAGGAGATGGCACGACCAGTTATTGCCCCTTTTAGTATTCGTCCCACAGCTCCTGAGACCTTCTCTGTTCTTGAACAGCGGATGCGTATGGCCGAAGAACAAACGGAGTGCTTGCTTTCTGACTTGAGAGCTCTGGGTGATAGCAGCCAAAAGTAAGAGCGGTTCAAATATTTTTTTTATTTGTATATTACAGTTTGTTATTTAAAACTTTCACAAAAAAAAATTCACTTACCTTTACTGGTGAAAAGCCCTCGATCTGCCCACAAACTCCGAGTCAGCACTTTCTCAGCTTTGTTCTTCTTTCTGGCGCTGGACAGAACAACGAGTGCAGCTACCTTCTTTCTTCTTCCAGGTTCTTCTTCATGTGACCCAAACTTGCACTGCGCAGGCACAAGACTGGGTTTTTCCTCCAAATGTTAAAAAAAAAGATCATGCGTGGGATTGAGCACTTACATTATTATAGGAAAGCCCTATAGGAAAGATGTAAATATACCAAAAGCCTTCGGGTTTCCCCTTCAGTCTTTACCACCACTTTACCCTAAAGAAGTAAAAAGAGAAAACGTTTTATTATTAATATATATGCCTACCCCTTTACTTTTTTGTGACCCATTCAAAAGCACAAAAACTATTCTCTGAACTACTTAAAACGGAAGTAAACTTAAAACAAAAAAATGACACTTTCATTTAATCCGGCAGATCCCTTGATGGCACTGGTCCTTCTTGCGATCCCGCCCCGCACTGTCCTGGGATTCCTCTTCTCAGCCCTGGACACCACCATTATCTCTCTTCTCTTCTGGTCTTCTTGCTCTTTCACCTGATCTGGCAATGCGCATGTGTGAGATCCGCTTACCCATTGGAGGAAATGATGCCCCTTCTGTGCTCTGCACTCCCAATAAGTCTTGATCACCATGGCTGCACCCTTTTTTTGCATTTAAAAAACACCACCACATACTTTATATAGAAGGGTTGTCCACCTTTCTATGGTAATTACAAATTTTGAGTTTAGGTAAGAGTTTTTGGAGGAGAGGAACTCCTGACTTTTAGAATATTTTTTTTATACAATGTTAAAAATGTGATGGTAGGTCAAATATAACAATAAAACACACAAAAATGCATTGTTTTTTTGGGTTGACTCCCCTTTGTATTGTGTTGACAAAGAATACACAAGAATTCATATTGTAGCACTGCAAAGTGTAAAGCAGACCCTTCTTACATGAGAAAATATGTCTGCGTCATTAGCGTATATATATGTGAACATTTTATATATAAATACTTTTTTTTATTAAATATTATCAGTAAATGCAAACCAAAAAACTCTGAAAAGATGATTCACTTTTAAAGGTTAGCTAAAGATAAAAGTCCAAGTTTTGTGTAGTTTCACATCATTTGAACTATTCACTTCTGTATAAGCAGGGGTCGTGCTTTAGTTAGTGAGTTAAACTATGCTGAAACTGTGAATATTTGGTGGTATGTGAAAAGTTACAGATTAAGATTGCTTTTTTTTCAGAGGACTGTAGTTTTTAGGAGGGGTGGTGATTCCGTTATGGCATTCAGATAGGTGTTCCATGCAAGAGGAAGAGCTTGGAACAAATCATGTGGAATCCCCTCAGAAATAGTAACTGTCTGAACAACAGTTTTAATTTATCTTCTAATAGAATCATTTTGTGTTTTTAGGATTACCAGCAAGGAATTTGAATATGAAAAGCATGCTGGGCTTCTTCGTCCAATCAGTCCTGTAAAAGCAAGACCAGCATTTACTGGTGATAGTGATACACTATGGAGAAATTGTGAGAACCTTGTCAACCGTATGTGTCACATGGAAAGCACATTGCAGACTCTCAGACTTAATTTATTCCGACTACACACAGATCGGGAGTTGCACACAAAACAATCTGGTAAGAAAAGCACATGTTCACAGACTAAGCGAGCCTCAATTTAGGACATGTTTCTAGTAGGTAATAAAGATAATGAAAAGTCACAGCATTGCGTTTTAGAAGCTGGCCATATAGGGGTTACCTTGAAGGCAATAGCTTGCTCTTCAGATTGTCTGAAATATTCATCATTTCACATAGACCCTTCCTGACTTGGGAAATACACTGGGCATGATTTATTAAAGCTCTCCAAGGCTGGAGAGAACACACTTTCATCAGTGAAGCTGGGTGATCCAGGTTATCTGGAATAGATCTGGTCCAGGATTGAAAACATTTGCTAACAAATAGCAAAGGGCTTTTAAGAAATCTATTCCAGGTTTGCTGGATCACCCAGGTTCACTGATAATATTGTATCCTCTCCAGCCTTGGAGAGCTTTAATAAATCAAGCCCAATATTTTTGTAGGGGGCAGCAATCATTTATATATGTAGAAAAAGTGTTAACCACTGAACCGTCTGATTCCATTACCTCTACATGGGCTTGTGATTGTTCATCAAATATTTTTTTCTTTAGGTAAGAGAATTGTTTTTGGGCACTTACTAAACTCATTGGAATAGGTTACTATACCAGTGGTATTTATACCAGTACTTGCAAAATCCTGGCAAAAATTGCCAATGTATGTCTTCTCTTTTTCATTCATCAAGCTTACCATATGTAATCACTTGACTTTTTTTGTGTTGTTAGGAGAATTAGAACAGCGTCTTTGTGAAATGGAAGATAATCACGCTGCAGAAATGAAAGATGCTCAGCTGGAAATAATGAGGCTTTACCAAAGGTTGAACAATGCAATTGAAAACATGGAAAGAGAAGCAGAAGCTAAAGAAAGGTTGAGTGCTGCATTAGAGATTGCAACAACCACAAAGGTGTTTATTACAATAATTGTTAACCATATTTTAAATATTCATAATATTTAATATTTTCCTATTATCTGGAACATAGATAGGCAGCTTCATAGGACCTTAACATGAGCTTGTCAATATGAGGTACTGTGATTAGCTGAAAAATAGTGGCCTTATAGAGCAGTCCTATCTTTCTCTGCATGACAGGTCATATGACCGGAAGGGAGCAGGGTAAATTTTTTATTATATAAAAAATGTTACCTAAAGCAAAAAAACAGGACTATTTTATTTCTAAAGCAAAATGTGACTGTGACATGTTGCATAAGAGTCTTATTGGTTATTAAGTTATTCCACCACTGTTCTTAGCAACATCTTTTCCATGGAAAACATGTCAACTTTTGATTTTTGTTTATGACAAGTGATAATAAACCAGACAAAAAGGTCTTTTGTTTGTCAGTTGTTGAGGAAGAAACATTTTTACAATCTACAATAAAGTCTTATAGCACCCTTTACTTTTAGAAAGATGTGGCGATGACGGCCGAGGATATGAAGGCTACAAAAGTCCGAATGGGCAAGAGAATGGCTAAGGTATGGGTTGTTAACTATTTACCATTGTTTGAATTTATATATTCCTTTATTCATATTTAATGCAAAAATAATACAGATCTGGCTGGGAAAAATACACTTTTATCGGTGAAGCTGGGTGATACAACAAACCTGAAATACATTTCTTAAAAGGCATTTGCTATTTGTTACCAAATATTTTCAGTCCTGGACGAGATTCATTACCGGTTTGATGGATCACCCAGGTTCAATGGTAAAAGTTTATCCTCTTCAGCCTTGAAGAACTTTAAAAAATCAGGCCCATAGTACCAGCTGTCATATAAAGTTAGTTTACAAGCAATACTTTATGAATTTTGTTGAACTATCTTACATGCTTACTGAGATACAGATTGTTCATTACCATTAGCTGCAAGAAAAACTGTCGGAAGAAGTTGCTGTACGAGCATTGCTTGAGGAGGAGCAAGCAGCCCTACTTCTTACAGTAGAGGGTTTGGAAAATATTGTTGAAGAGGAGCAAGCACAGGTTGGCAGTGTATTTTGGTTTAAAATTTAACAAAATATTTCTGTTTTGCTAAATACATTTTTATCTGTGAAACTTAGGTTCAGAAACTAAAGCAATACTGCGAAACTGTAGAGAGAGAAGGCCAGGCAATAAAGGACAAGTTAAAACTACAGACATCAAGATGTGAAACTCTGGAAATAGAGAACAAGCAGTTTCAAACAGAACTGGGTATGAGAATGTAGAAAAAAAAAAAAAAATAAAAAATAAAAAAAAAAAATGAGCCTGATAATCTTTTTTAAATGACCAGTGAAAAATTGCATTTTGTGGGCTGCTACTGCTTTTTACTTGTTGCATTTGCTGGAAAAGCAAATTAGTGTCATAGGTTTTTATATTACTGACTTGTTTTGTTATTTCAGAAGCTAATGGTTTCATTCTAAGCCAGTTGCAGGAAGAAGTCAAAGTAAGTAAGAACACTATTAAAGTAAGGAAATGTGACTGAAATATTTTAATAAATTAAAGAGCAAGTTCAACACCAAGGATGCAGTTGGACAGGGCAAATGTTCTCTCCTAACCTCTATCTGTTGTGTGCATCTGCACTTTTTATTCAGATTGTAAAGCACCTGATTTGTGCTTTTTTAGTTGTTCCCTGACAATGGAAGCTTGTAACTTTTTCCTCTTCTGTTTTTTCATTCAATTTTCACTGATAAATGCCATTATGGCCTGGGCATGTAAGTTAGATTTATTAATAATACAGAACAACAGTAGTGGTTTTACAAGAAACAGTTTTTCCTGGCATGTGAATTTTCAAGGCAACCTTTATTTGGGGCTTGTCTGCCACCTGACCACTTTTGCTATCACACTAGTGTTATTTCTTTTGAGTGTCTTCCTTCTTTCATTCATTCCTTCTTGGCCTTCAGATTTCCACAGATTTATCATTTCATGACATAAGGTGCACAATGCATAAATATGATGCTTGCTATGAAACCTAAATACCCAATGGCAATAAGGTCTATGCCAGTAGTCATGCAAATTCACAGTTTGAAAACCCAGTGTTCTTAACTAGACATTCTAAGTCACAAAAAAGGTAATCTCCACTATCTTTTCAGCAGCAATTAAGGTATAATACCTTGCATGAGAAGTCCCAGTTATTTTAGTGATAGTCTCACCCACACAGTCGCTATGACTTCTTTGTGTTTCTTCACATGTCTCAGCCTCATTTGATGCAGTCTTCAGCTAAGGCTTTGGTGTTGTTGGTTCTGTTTTTTTAGTAATGTGGTCCTGAAAAACGTCTTAGTCTGGCAATGTTTACAGTATGTCCTTCTGTGTGCAATCAGTGTTTTGTACTTGTAATATTCTAGCAAATGGGTACATTTCTTTCTTCATGGATGCTCCCCTATGTCTTTTCATTCACCTTCTAAATTGTGTAAGCTGGACAAGTGTAAACAGAGGGAATATGGACAATGTCAGCTTTTGTATATGTAATTTTAGGTTATGTATGCTACTATTTTACCATTTAGTATACAAAATTTGTATTGTTTCTAAGGATTAAATTATAAATACATTGCTTTTTCTCAAACAGGGGATTGAGGGTAAGGTTGTCAAATACTATAACAGTTTAGCAGATGATATTACACATGGGTTAAGTGGAAACCATATGGAGATCTGCTGTATTGATAATGTACCATATTTTTATTGTAAGACTGCTCTCCTTTTAGATTACCAAACAGAAGCTTGAAGCAGAACAGGCTGAACTATCTGAAATCCGACATGACTGTCTTGCTCTTCAAGAAACAGCAGAAAAAATTCAGGTGAAGTTAAGAAAAATAATGTGTCATACATCAGAAGCAAGCCTGATCTGCTACAGGTAGTTCTAGATGGTCTTTATTACATTGTTGCTACACAGGACTGGGAGGTATAGGCATGGGCAGATCCCACTTTCAATTGATAAACCAACTGCATGTCCATATTTAGCCCAGCCTAATAATCAACCCAATTTCCTTGCCTGAAGCTCTGCTGTGTGTTAGTTCCTCTTACATTTCTGTTTCTTTGGTTTCTGACTTCAGCTTGTACTATGACTATACTTGTTCTCTGCCTACCTTGATCCTTGGCTCAGTAAGGGCTTACACCATCTTTTAATATGCAAATAGCAAGGAGGACGCATTTTTTATTTTGTCCATCAGTGGTCCCAAACCTTTTGAGGCTCACGGACCACTAAATGCAGGGACTACGGAGCTCGCATGCGGAGGCAGCTGTGTGTCACTCAAAAGGGGAAAAAAACTTCCCCCTGAGTGACATCATGATGTCAGAACCCACCCACACTCCCATCACAGCCTCAGACCAGAGACACAACCAACCTGTCTGCGATGTCTTTAGAAGACGTGGTCCGCGGCTCTGGCTGGTCCGCGCCCCCCCCCTTCCCCCCCAATAGGACTCCTCTGGTGGGTGCACCGGCCAGAGCCGCGGCCCACCTGTTAAACACCTGGCCGCAGACTGGGGGTTGGGGACCCCTGCATTACATAATGTGTTTGTATCTTTTCTTGTGTTTTTCTTAAGTAGGTTAACAAGTTCATACATTTTTATGGTCTTACATAATAGTTTCATGTCTCATATGTATATACTGTATGTGATTGGTTGTGTTACAGTCTTTAAACCAACAACTAGAAAGTCAGTGCTCAGAGCTTACTGCTACTGTCCAAAGGCTTTCCAAAGAGAACATTCATCTCAAGACACAGCACCAGAAAGATCTTAAGGTATATAGAAACCTTTAAGGACTTTTTTTTTTCAATAAGATCTACATTATAATGACCAAATGTTTGTATAAAACGTCTTACAGGTGGTCAAAAACAGCATGTCGCAAAAGCTGCAGGAACAAGAACTTGTTTTAAATACAGTGCAGAAAAGCCTTAATGAAGAACTGCAGACCTTGCAGAGTCATCAAACAGTGTTGGAGAGAGAACTGTGAGTAACTCAAATATTCTTACCTTTTGATGTTTCTGTTAGATTTAAAACTTCTTTTTTTTTTTTTTTTTTGCAATAGCAGGTCAACAGATTACATATTTGTATTTAAATAGTTTAGTGAATGTATGAATGTGGTGAATGCAGTGAATGTCTGTGATGGCTAAACCATAGACTGCCTAATTTCAAGAATGAATTCAGTAACTTGATAACAATAGTTCACTCAGATGGCATTTACTAAGTTGTATAATATCAACAAAAGTTCACCTTATGCTATATAAATGAATGTGAATTAAATATTACTGTCAAGATTGCAAAGAATGACTCTCTATTTTACCTAATTAACATATGTGTTGGAACTCATCCAGGGAGACTCTACGTGCTGAACACACAGAATGTCACAGGAAAATTACACTTGTAAAGCAGAAGAACACTGTGCAGAAGGAGAGGCAGGAGTCTTCCATTGCTCGTCTGAGAGCAGACCTGGAATCTGCATTGAGGGAAAGAACAGTGTTAGACAGTGAAAAGAAATTGCTGCAGGAGGAGGTAATACATACCAAATTGTGTTTTGATTATTAAACACTACTCATACTGAAGCTGACTCCTGATTTTTGAGTCAGTTTATATTTTGATTTTTGTTATTAAGCTTGTTATACCTCGTTATACCAGTAAATTTTTAATACAATAACCAGTTAATATTTAATACAAGACAAAGACAAAACACTTCTGTGACTCATTAACTAGTAAGTGTAAATTTCATTTTTATAGCTATTGATCTCTGTAAATAGTTTTTTTACAGGTTGTAACAAGTCAAGGTGAGGTTAAAGCTACTACGTAAAATTGAAAACACAGAATATCAATATACAGTATTTATAATTTACCTGACTAGTAACTAACATTTTATCATCCTGATTATATTAAATTTTAGGATAATATTATTTTTGAGATTATATAATATATAATATATAATTTATATGTTATATTTGGGATTATAATATATTATATATTAAAAAAAAATACTTGCTATTTAGGTCCCACTCTTTCCCATCATGGTGGAGCTATAGTTCCTTACCAGTTTTTCAGGAATAAGTATGATATGATATGCAGTGGTCAGGCTGTCATGTTTGAGAATCTCTTACAAATGTTATGAATTAAAAGTAATATTATATAACTCAAAGAATCATTATGTTTCTGTACTATTTTGTCTGACTCTATGCAACGTTTCCAATTGTACTAGCAAATTGGAACATGTGGCCAGTTATTTTTGACCATACAACAATTGCTGAGACCACCTGGAAAAAATAAAGCTAAAATAATTTGTCACCATTCCAAATTACCTTATTGTAACAGTCCTCCAAATGTAATATTTAGGATGTAGGGCAGTCCTGGATGAGTATCCTGCTAACTTTTTTTTTCTCTGGTACAGATTCAATGAAATCTCCCTACCAAAATTCATGGCTCTGTTCTTTGCTACTTTTCAGAGTTTTTTTTTTCTTTTTTTTTTATACCCATGTTTCAGTGCTTCCATTTTTCTAGTTACATCCCCCATCCATATTACCAAACACAAGCAGAAATGGGCTGGACTGAGATCTTCATCACCGTTCTTCTCCGTAGAGTGTCAAAAAGATATAACAAACTATAAGTCTGATTAACTTGGGTAACACTAGCTGTATTTGTTACTATGTGGGCTATTTAGTGGGGTATTTACATTTCTTTAAGTTTATTAGCAACTATGGAGCTATTATTTGTTATACAGTAGGGGAGTTTATTCAAAGTTTAAGAACTTGATTGTAATGTGTGTGATTCCCCAAACTGGAGATCTCTGTTGTTGTTCCTATTTAGTATTTGTATTGGATTTTCTTTTCTTTTTTTTTGGAGCTGGATAAGGCACAGAAAGACTTCCTGGAGAGCAAACAAAATATGGAAATTCTGCTTACTGAAAAAAAGGTGAAGACCAATATTGTACATATTATACTGTTACAAGTGATATGTTTGTGATTTATTTGGGTTCATCATTTTTTTACTCTCATAGTGAAGGTGGTTAATTAATACCCAGTTTATTGAGTTTTCTAGATGTTTTTGTTCCAAAATTTAGTATGAGTTGAGTATTTTTCATCTCTCATAAAACCTAATGGTATGATGATTGTTGTTGCAATCCTAGCTCATTGATATCTTGATGTATACATTAGATTCTACCTTTCTGCAAATACTGTACTATAAATCTTTCGGCCCTGACTCCAACCATCCCATTCTTTCCTTTATTGTTTTTATTGTCTCTAATCCTTCCCCAAATTCTCCTACTTACCTATATATGTATATAATTCAGTGTTATGTGTTTTGTTGATTTTAACCCCCCTAGCATCCTAATTCTCTCCGTATTTCCATGCAAAAAAAAAATAGTGAAACATGTAATATAACTGTACAGTAGCATGAATAATATATATTGAATATAATTATATATATATATATATATGTAGATTTTGTATTGGACTCAACACAGCTATTTTGTATTGAATCCAATACAAAATTATTTGAATTTCCTACCGATCCTCTTGCCCACACCGATGTCAGCGGAAAACCCCCGGAGATCATCTCTGCAGTCGGCTGAAGATCAAAGAAGAAGGACGTGTCCCCAGGACCTGCAGGGACCAGCAGGACGCTGGGGGATGCCGACGGAACAAGGTAAGTGGTGTTTTTTTAAGTTTAAAGTGACCAAGAGTGTGATTTGGGATTACCGCTTTTAGCAAGTAAAATCCACCCCGAGTCACACTGGGGAACACCGCTAGGGGGGTTAACAACTGATGATGTGGCCCCATATTTTTTGTTGTACAATAATTAAAGTTTGTTATTAGATTACATGAGGTAAACTTTTCAGTGCAGCAAAGACAGGATTAAATTAAAAGCCCTAGAGCCTTACCTAACAAAAAAGCAAATGGTATATGTAAGGCCTGGGAATGGCTGTTTTTTGCAATTGTGTGAATATGTTATTGTATGTACATCACCTAACGTAATACTTTATCCTGCAGCTAGAGCTAAGTTCAATGCAGGCTTCTCTGTTAGCACATGAGCAAGAAATTAGGCGACTTATGGATCAGTTGGCAGTTTTGGAGCAGGAACAGGTAAGGCTGATGCCCAGCAGAATTATTTCAAATAGCATCTTTTGTCTACTTTATTCTTTTTTTTATTTATAGCACCGCAATATGGTTTATGCTTCACAAAGATATTGTTACAATGAACGAAATTTTTTTTCTTTTTACTATCATCTACTATCTAAGCATAGATTTTTAGGGTTATTTATTTATTTAAATTTAGATTTTTATTTATTATTCTACATATTCCTGTGCACTTATTTTCATGCAGTTCAATTGTACCTTTGCAGAATGCTAAAAGACAGGTGGAGGCACTGCTGACTGAACTGACAGACGGCAAAAGTAAACTGGCATATGAAAAGGGAAAGCTGGAGGTAGGATGCAGAATGTTTTTTTTAGACTGATGTAACATTGGTGTGCTTTTCAGATATTTAGGCTTAGTCTACACGGACTGTTTCCCCAGCGTTTAACCTAAAGCTTTTAAAGCCCATGTTTGAAATCCCCATGCATTCCAATGTGCTAATCTACACCAGGATGTTTCCTTGAGGCACGTTTATGAGCTGTATCTTAAAAGTTGCTTGCAACGTTTAAAAAGTTAAAACGCAGGGTAAACGTGGAAAACGCCCCAAAACGCAGAAACCCTTGAAAACGCTCCCATTGAAATCAATGGAGGCTTTTACAAGCGTTTTTGGGCTTTTTATGAAAGCTTCTATTGAAAACAATGGGGGCTTTTATAAGCGTTTTTAGCAGGACTTTGTAATCTGGAAGCCCCCTTTAATAAGGAGACTCAGATCTCGACCACCCCACCCTGGGGAATGAGTACAGGAGTACATAAAACCCCTTACTGATTCCCTAAAAGGGCTAAAATATGTGTAAAAAATTGGACGGGGCTTTATTGTTAAAATATTATATTTATTTTGTGTGTGGGATTTGTGTAACTCAGCCAATCAGGGAGCAGAGCAATCGGCGTATCTCTGCTATGCTGACAGCTCCGCTCCCCTGATTGTTCCCACAGCCCTAGAGTAGCTGTGACGTGTTCTGTATCTGTAACACATACTACAGCTCCTCCAGGACTGTGGGAGAAATCAGGGCAGCGGAGCTGTCAGCATAGCAGAGTTTCGCTGATTGCTCCGCTCCCTGATTGGCTGAGGAAAGGGAAATACTGATGACGCTTGACATGTCATCGGGGTTTCCTGTTTCTCAGTCTGTCACAGAGCACTAGGGGTGAATGGGGAGCCTTATCCTCATTTAACCCCTAGTTCCCGGGGATCCCTCACTGTCAGGGGGATTCCCACAGCTGTGCTCATGTTATGAATGAATGAATGGGAATCCTCCTGACATTGTGAGATAACCTTTAAAAAAGTTTAGTTACACAAACACACACACAATTAACAAAATGATTTACCATTAAAGCATCGTCCAATTTTTTTACACATATTTTAACCCTTTCAGGGAATGAGTAAGGGGTTTTATTTACCCCATGTACTCAATCCCTGAAAGGATTAAAAGTAAATCTTTTATAAACACCTTTGTAAAATCGCGTCAATTCGTAGTAAATCGAGTCATAGGCCAAAGTTTTAGCGTTTTAAAGTCAAGATTTAAAACGCTTGTAAAAGTGCAAAGAAACACATATAAACAGGAATGGTAGGAACGAATATATGCATTTTTAAAACTGTCCTTGTGGACCCAGCCTTAGAGTGTGTATATGGTAATTCTGAAAAAGCTGAAAATCAACAACCTATTAAAAGATATTTAATATCTGGCAAAACAGCCTATTAACATATTACTGTTTAGATCTTGTTATCTGTTTATTCTCTCCACTATTCAGATTTCATATTTACTTTACAGAGCAGAGTTCGTAAGTTACAGTCTGAATTGCAATCTGTCTGTGATGCTCAGTTAGAAAATACCAAGCTTCGAAAACTCAATGGTGCTCTGGAGATCAAGTACACACAGGTAGCACTCTGCGTTATGTTATTTGACCAATGAATAGCATTAGCGTGTTCATTGTTTAATTCAGTTTGTTTTTTTCTGAGTAGATTAACTCAGAGTATGACTCTTGCAAAATCAGACTGCAGAGAATAGAGGCCAAATTACAGCAGGTGAGTCTCAAAAAGAAGGCTTTGCTAGGTTTATTTCACTGAACATGTCCTTAAAAGAGAACTGGATTTGTATATTGTATACATTTTTTATAAGAAAACTGTGTGTGTTGGATGTTTAATGTAGTGAGCCTTTATTTGATTGTTACTCTAACAGACAGAGAACTTGTTGAATCGTAAGGAGGAGGACTTTGCATTGGCTATTCAAGCCAGGGATGAGGCTGTCCAAGAAGAGAAAAAGCTCAGAGAACAGATTAAAGCTTTGGAGGAGAAAGAGGAGCATAATGTAAGTAGTACAGTTTGAGTGTAGCTGTGATGTGATAAAGTAAGCAATAGGGACAAAAATCTGCCCGTCTATTATTTGATACAACCTTTTGGTTTTGCTACATGTATTCTTTTTTTATATTTCTATAACTTTGACCTTTCAGAGAGCAGTCCTCCAGCAACAGCTGTCTGATCTCTCTGAGGAGAGAAGTAGAATGTCTGAAACTCTGGAGAATGTATTGTCCTCCCACAATAAGCTTCAGAAGGACTTAGAGAAACTGCAGACTGAACTGGGGTGCAGAGATGCTGACATCATAAGTCTGCATAAAGACAGGTACAGTCAAATATGTATCAGGTCTTAAAAATGTGGTGATTCTGTAGTGATTTTTCTAATTTTAAAATGAAATCAATACATTAAAGCTAGTTAACATGTTGACTTTGTATTGGACATGTCAGAGAAACCATCAGCATCCATAGCAAACCTGCATTGGTTTAAACATGGACAACGCACTGTATGGCAAGAGGCACAATGATGACAGTATTATATATATGAGGGATATTGCATTCTTTCCCTTCACAGAGAGACATTTTTTCTTTCACTGGTGCTAGAACAAGAGATAGATAGACCCTGTGGTAAAAAAAGAGCCTAAGATATTTATTTCAGAGCCAGAAAAAATAAGTAATTTTTAATTTGTTGTGGGGCACTGTATACTGCCCCTCTGTACTTACAGTGCCTTATACGGCTGTACAGTGCAAACTACCCCAAACCTACAATCTGACTAAAAGTAGTAGTAATATAACATTTTATTTGTGACAAAGGTTTATTTTTCAGTATTTGTTCTTATCCTTTATGTTAATTTGTTGCTAATTGAGTAAAAAAATCTGAATCTGATCACTGGATAGGGCTNATCTTAAATATTATGTACAGAAAGATTGTTATTTATGTACATGTTGATCTGTATTTTTGTATTAAAAATACCTTTACTTCTTTTTCACTTCTTTTCTTTTTTCTTTTTTCTTTTTCTCAAAATTGTAGCTATGATTATGATATATCTAGTCCTGCAGGACCACAAATTCATACCTTATCCTAAATGTTTCAATGTAATTGCTTGTACATGTATGTCTCTATTTATAAAGCAGGGAATCTGTCAATCTGTCAAACATTCCCTGGTGGAGAATCTTCCATGTCCTTGTCTCTTAATAGCAGTAAATTTTTCTCCATCAAGAAAATGGTTGAGGGAATATCAGATTCCCTGTTTTATAAATAGAGCCCTTAGTGTCTAAGAGCTCAAATTATGTCCCAGGGAATCAGGGGGGTAATTGGTAGATGGTTCTTTGGTAACACGGTAAGACCTTTCCCTCTTGTACCTAAGATTTGACTTGGGGCAGGGCTTTTACTGCATGCAGGGCTTTACTAGATACAGAAATCAGTAAACTGTATCTTTTTTAAAATTATAACAAACAACCAAAAAAGTCCCAATTAGTTAGTGGTGGCGGGGTGAGGAAGTTCACTACACCTTGTCCAATGCTCCTTTGGAATGGACAAAGAATAGACATTTCTTTTGGGCAGCCGCTTGTGTACATTTTCTTTGACCTCACGTACTCAAATCGTCTTTTTAAAAAGATGATATAGCCAGGTTGGCAATTATCCTGCTCCTTGATCTTTCCTAAGCCTCTCAAACCCATCTGTGGCTTTGGATCGCCCACCCTTTCTGACAAGTCGTTGGGACAGATAAGCTTATGTCTTGTATGATATGTGACTATTGATTGCATGAATCCTTAGACAATATGCTCCCGGAAAAGCAGTTACAATCCCACAAAATTAATTTAGAGGTTTATAAGAATTAATCACGGTAAATGTAAATTGAGATCTTTTTCATGTCTCATTTGTAAAGGGATATTCTTGTGAACATAGCTGTGTTATTGTTATCTAATAAGTTACGAGTTTTTTAACCACCTGGGCGTTACACTGATGTCTAGAATTTTTGTACCAAAAGCGGTACAGGTTTTCATGAATTTTTTTTTTTTTTAAATTGTAGACCTGTAACTTAGAAATATGTCCGAACAAGGGTCTAGTAGATATCATGAATATAAAAAAATGTTTGAAACACACAATTATGTAAAAAAAAAAAAAATTTACTTAATAATAAAATTAAATAAAATACACAAAAATCAGCATAAACAAGAATACATAAATAAATGAAAAATACTGAAAATGCAATAATTCGGTATACTGTATAGTAATATATTTTTCCTAAAATGACTATAATTAGCACATCAAGTAAGTGGATAAAATACTATGTTATTCACATTTCTGCCCAGGCCTAATACAGGAACATCTTTCTAGATATGGGTATTATGTGTTTTTTGGTAATTACCATTGGCTTTATTTCATCTCTGACTCTTTATTATAGGGGGTTCTTGTATCTACATTTCTGCCACACAGATACCAGCCATACACTATGCTCATTTTTCAGCCAATAACAACAAAAAAAAAATTTGGTTGCTATTAGTAGAACAGGGAATCTGACAATTCCTTCAAACATCCCCTGGTGGGAACCAATTACTGCTATTGAAACACATGGACCCAGAAAAATCTTACTAGGTAATGTTTGACAGAATGTCAGATTGATCAAAACAATCACAGCAATATTTAAAATTGTATATACAATTGATTTAGGCAGGATGTTGATTAGGGCAGGCATACTTTTTGTTTACCAAAATCATAACTACTTTTTATGTCACTAATAGTATATCACTTAGATATAATAATAGAAAGGATTGTAATAGTGCTCAAATACGTGTTGCAAAGATTGGTTTAAAAAAAAAAAAACAGTTGCAATTGTAATATCCATGAAAAAAATAAATTACTATGGCGTTTGTAAAAGCAATGCATACAATGTAATATAAATAAAAAAAGAATTGCATCCATCCAAGCCACACCCACCCCTGGTAATTCACTTTCAAAAGTCTGCTGAAGTCTGGCTGCAGAATGGGGTGCATGGATCTGCAGATGGGGTGCATAGATCTGCAGATTGGGGTGCATGGATCTGCAGATGGGGTGCATGGATCTGCAGGATGGCTGGGAGCATTTGCCTTATCCTTCTGTACCTTGCTTGATTGAAATTAACCCTTGCTGTGCTGTGCTGCTTTGAATAAACCTGATTCAAGGATATCTGGAGTTGGTTGTGGTTTGTGTGCCCAGGCGCATTACAACAGCCCAAATATATATTTCTTGTTTTTTTCAACACTTTTTTACGTTTTAAAAAAAAGGCAAACACTGGGTTTGTTCTCTGTTGCTATTACTGTTAAAAAAAAATATCTCTGTGGAACCACTGGTGCAATCCCTGGGCTCAACATGTTGCATATACATACAGGGGTTGCATATAGGGAAATTGGAGATCAGAATATTACTCTGAACCTATGAGACCCTAGACACCAGGTAGCTAGACTCATGACTCACATAAAGTGGTTTTATAGGCTTCAAAAAGTAATTTAGATTAAAGCAATATTATGTTCTTAACCCATAAGCTTACCAGGGAAGTAAGTTGTCAGTGCAATCTGGTTTTTGAGTGAAATTCAACTTTATTACAAACTTGCCTATACACATTTAGGAAAAAGCTTAGGATATTAATGTTTTGAATTACCACTTCCATATTTATTAGATTAACTACCATATGTATTAAGATAATCTTCCATCATGATAAGACCCTTCTATATCCTATTGGGTAGATGGTATCTTGTTAAGATGATGTTTTGCAAGAATGCTCTATGCAGACTAATGCAGACTACAAGGCTTAAAAAATACAGGACATGCTCTCTAGAGAAATTGAAAAATATTTAAATATAAAATTGAATGAAGTCTTTTTACCCATACTAGAGATAGGGTCAGCAACTTCTCATACTATACTAACACCCAGCTAGAGAAACAGATGGTTCTACCATGGTACCTATTACACACACCTCTACATGGGCTGCCCAAACTTAATAAAATTCTTACCCTCATACAGGACACTAACTTGTGAAAATCAAACTCCAACCCCCTAATACCTTTAATAGTGATTGAAAATTACCCCCTACATGGGTAATACTGTATTTGTAACTGACTGTACAAATCCTATTATATATTGTGAACTGTTTCTGTAGTCTTTAAAAATTATTGGCAAGTTGTACTTTTATACCTAAATAAATTTAGTCTTGGACATATTACCCCTCTACTTGTCTTTTACATGATTGATTTAAAGACCAGGGAAATTCATTCCTAAGACTTTCGAAATGGGAAATTATTTGCTTGTTGGCTGTCAATAAAAGCATATCAACACAACCAACCCGTAGTGATGAGTTATCTATGTTTATCTCTAATTAAACTAAAACTGACTTTGAGACTGAAAGTCTCAAAGTACACTTTTTCACAACAATGTATAAGTATTTAGTCTCTGGACTCTTTAAGGACCAGTTGATTGAATGTATACCCCTTTCAACCATACTGAGGGGTACAACACTGACAAACTGAGGGGTACTGCATAACTGATCTAATTGAAACCTTTGATGCAAAGTTAATTTTAATATAAACAAAAAAACATAATAGTTTATTAGACTGAACTGTGGGGTACACCACTAGTCAAAAATCTTAAAACAATACATTTTAACAAAGTTTCTCTAATTAAATATTGTACTGATCCTAATTCATTTATTGGTGATACGTGAGTTTTATGTTAAGTGCTTTGGCAAAGGGGCCTCTTCCCCTCTTCTATCCACAGAAGTGCTTTAGTACTCACAGAGGGGCCCCAACAAAGTTCAGGAAATGCACTGTGCATCAATATACATTCAATTGAATGTCATAAAGCATGTGAGGGTGGAAAAAATACAAGGGAAATCTTGGAGGAAGACCTTATGCAGCCAGCAGAGAACCTGAACTCAAAGACAAGATTATTTTCCAGAAAGATTACAATTTTAAGCATGAATCTAAATCTACACAATTAAAAACAATAATGTTAATGTCCTAAACAGTTAAAATTCAGATCTTAATACAATAGAGAATTTGTGGCTGGACTTTAGAATGACTGTTTATTCAAGATCCCTATACAACATACATTGTTTTGCGCAGAGGAATGGGTAAAAATTGCTGTGTTCAAATGTGCAACTCATCCACACAAACTTAAAGCCTGGTTTATATATATATATATATATATATATATATATATATATATATAAAACAGGCCCTGCAGCAGGGCTACCATGTCCTTGCCCTGTTGCCATCTCCTTCTACCTTCTTTCTGGTTTTTCTTCCTATGTCATCTGATCTTGCACTGCGCAGGCACGAGATTGGGTGACACACTTTTGGAAAAAGTAGAAAAAAAGTGCAGATCTCACTGTGCATGAGGTTAAAGCCAAACTTGAGCAATACTTTTTTTTCTTGTTGGTAGTGAGATCTGCTGGTAGTGAGGACTGGTAGTCTCTTTATTTTGGAATCATGTACACTCAACCTACCTTATTTCCAGACTAATCCTACTAGATTGTAAGCTCTTCGGGGCAGGGTCCTCTCCTCCTGTATCACTGTCTGTATTAGTCTGTCATTTGCAATCCCTATTTAATGTACATAAAGGAAACAATTTAGAATGTGAAAGGTGCTGTGATCTGCATCATTTAGCTGCACGTTCTGTGATCCAGGACAATGAAGACATGGCCTGGCGAGAATGTGACATTGAACATGGTGAGAAATGGCTCATGTGATGCAATTGATGGCATATTAAAATCTGAACTGTATTTTAGGTGCTAGTAAGGTAATATTATATATGCTGACTTTTTTAGGCTCATCTCGTCGGTTTCGCCTAAAAGTCATGCAGTCCAGCAAAACATGTTCACAGGCCTCATCCTTTACCTGTCATGTACCGGTGGACCCCACCACTCAAGAAGTAGTTCCAGGACATAATATTGTGTATAAGGGTATGCAGTGATTTCTGTTTTCAAAGTGATTTTATGTTACTCTTTCAAGGGTTAATTCATCTTTTCATATCTAGGGGGGCAGCGTAGAAGAAGCTGCAGCTCAAACTCCACAAGATGGAGTTCTGGGGACAACAGGGGCTCTGAGAATATGGATGACCTATTTGAAAATGGAGGTAAACTGAAGCTGACCCTTTATTGCCTGGCTTTAGCGTACAAAATCCAGTTAGCAAGTGTGGTCACTGTTAAGCAATCAAATGAGAGCTGCACCCACACACACTATCATAGCCCATGTGTGACTGACTTTTCTACTCTATTCAAGCCCAAAAAAAAAGTTAACACCAAAAAATTAAAAAAAAAAAACTGACACCTTAAAATGTACAAACATTTGAAATGATCAAATCACACAATGAAACAGATATTAGAAGGACGTAAAATTAGGTTACTACAGCCTCAGATGCACAGTAACACATTTCTTAACATACCGTGACTTTTATTTGTTCAAAAGTCACTAGGTCAAAATGGAGATGCAGTGTGAAAATTAGGTGTATCATTAGCACTTATATTAGAATTGGTAGGGTAAGTAGTAGCTAGGTGTTGCTAATGAAATTAATTTGATCACGAGCAAGTGTGGCCACCTCTATAGAAGACGTTTAGGTAGTTTGCTGGTCGGGTGCAATCAGGTGTGTGTTAACACAATGCCACGAAGACATCAGCATAACCTTAGAGATGCATTTGTTTGTTAGAGAACCTCTCCGTCTGGGAAGGATTATAAGGCCATTTCCAAACAAGTCCATTATTATACAGTGAAAAAGATTATTCACAAGTGGAAAACATTCAGGACAGTTGCTAATCTTCCCCGGAGTGGATGTCCAAGGAAATTTACCCCAATGTCAGACTGTGTAATGCTCACAAAAAATTGCGAAACCCACAAGAGCCTTATCCCAGCCTCAATTAGCATGGTAAGTGGTAAAGTTACAACACAAACAGATAAAAGACTGGCAACGATAGGTTGTTGGAAGGGTTGCCAGGAAAAAAACACATGGAGGCACAGCTTAGGTTTGCAAAATTGCATCTAAACAAACCACAAGACTTCTGGAACAATGTTCTTTGGATAGATGAGACCATAGTTGAGATGTATGACCCAAATAGACAATGCTACGTTTGTCAAAATCCAAATGCAGCATTATCAGCACAAACACCTCATACTGTGTGTTGAAATCTGTTGTTTTTTAAATCATTTAAGAACCTGCAATGGATCAGATGATTTTTAATGTCCTGATCTGATACGTAAAACTTTAGAATTGAAAGTTTTTTCTCGTGAATGTAAATGTTAAAAATTGGGGGAATTGAGCGGTTGAGTCTAAAAGCGTGTTGTCTATTATTTTTCACAGGCAGACCTCCAGTCTCTCCATCATCTCCACTTAGGCAGCCTACTGAAAATGACTTGGAAAAACTTGGGATACAAGAAGGTATTTTCATTGGGGCTGCATTTACCATAATGGGCAATAAATGCATTCTTAGATGTTTGTTATTTCTGCATTGGATGTGTTTTTTACATCATGCAGTATATTGGTAACATAGTACTTTAAGGATTAAAGATGGATGTTGAGAGAAATCAGGATGCTCTGGTACATTAAACGATTTATACCAAAAACATGCAGTTAGGTTAATTGCCTTCCTCCTCAAATTGACCTTAATTTGTTTTAACATATATACAGTACATAGCTATGTTAGGGATTTTAGATTGTGAGCTTCCTTGAGGGACAGCTAATGAAATGACTATGGACTGCATAATATGACAGCTCCTTATGAATACTAGAAAATATTAAATAATATTAGTTATAGCAAACGCATGCCACCCACCAGTCACTTAGTAAACAGCATTTTGTCCTTCTATAGATTTACCTAGTGCAGTGTGTTGTCTTCATACAGCTCTGATCTACCTGTATTAAATACTATACAAACTAAGAAAAGGGCAGAGATTTCTATAGGAAAGGGAGTCTTTCATTACACTTCAATGTACAAATTGTGAAATATATACAGTATATATTTCCTAAAAGATATTGCTTCTTTTTACTTCTTTCCTTAATTAGACTCAATTGTGTTTTGGGGAACATTTCTAATATTTTTGATCTCGACAGAGTAGTTTGAAGGTAATACAAGTACACGTAACATCACTTCAGTTGGGTTCAGTCTAACGTCACCACCCATGAGCACCTATTGTCAAACATTAGGTCCCCTATTGGAGTACCAGGTGCTAGTTTTTTTTAGATGTTTGTAAAAGCCTGGCAGAGTGTTTTTTTTTCTCTCCATTTTTTGAATTGTAACTGCTTCTATGCAGCGCTAATTCTAGACTATGAAGGCCGCAGGGGTGGCAAACTGCCACTACATGCCACAAAATGAAAAAATTGCTGCCTTAGACTTGGGTAAGAAATGTTTCTCCAGGAAAAAATATTTTGTGTTTGAAACAATGATAAATGGCTATTTACCAAGCTCTATATTTCAGGACAAAGTCCCACCACTTTTGGTTCACAGAAGTCATCAGAGGTATCCCTGACCTCTAGGTAACAAGTTCAAAAATACAAATGCTTTTCCATTAAGGGCATTGAGTTCATGCTTTAATAATGTTTCTAAATCTATTCAAATAATGTTCAGGATAAGTGTAGGAAAGAAGAAAATTCCTAGCATGTCTGGAAAGCTGTCTCCACTTAAACCATGCTTAACTGGAGATAAAGAGCCAAACCCTGAACTTGTAGTACAAGACTATCTACCACTGGTGAGTTAGTCATGTTTTGTAATATTACAATAAATAATATTTTTCCCCCTATTTACAGACTGTGTTTTTCATTTTCCTATATAGATAAGTTTGCAATTCGCAGAGGGTTTTTTCAGCTTGAACAGTTCTTTTTCCGAAGTAGTGCAGATCTCACTTCAGCGTCTGCTTCGTACATCACCATTCTCCTGCCATCGAGGGAGCCTAAGCCCTGTATCTGAACATTGTCCTACAGAAACTGGTGACTATCTTAAAGGAGGGGCACACAATTGTAAAGGAGGGTCTCAGCCTGAAGTCCCAATAACACACAACAGCACTCCCTTACCTGTCTATGCTACATCATGCCCTGAAGCTCTTTGTCATCAAGCAGACAGTGGACGGGGATCTGAGACTGACCCATGTGATACCTCTCCATGTCCCTCAGAGATAGGCGCAGAAATGGATACAGATCTTGAGGGTTGTTCCTGGGCTACAGCTGTGGCTCTTGCATGGCTTGAGCATCGCTGTGCAGGGTTCTTCACAGAATGGGAACTGCTAGCAGCCAAAGCAGAAGGATGGTTACGGGCACAAACTTTTCCTGATGGGCTACAGTTACCAGCTTTAAAACGGGCTGCCCGTCAACTTTTCCTACTTCTTCGTCACTGGGATGAAAATCTAAATTTAAATATGCTCTGCTACACGCCAGGTGATGTTTGATCCAATTTTCCTACCTAAAAAAAAAATAAATGCATTTACCCAACATGGGCTGTTGGCGCATCAGAGGCAGAGATATTTATTTTTTTTCTATATCAAAACCGTTGTGACACAACTGTTTAAATGAAAAGAGGCAGTTTCCATTATTCCAATATTTATTAGCTTAAAAAAAATATATAAAGTCTTTTATTTTCCTTGACGCCTGAGACAATCACTCCATTAGAAGTGTTCTTTGTACCCTTAAAGTTTTAGAAAACCGGATTATCAGTCATGCATCCACACTTGAGATGCAGATCAGGAAATCAGACCTTCTTTTTT
>NC_092861.1:59880762-59882871 GCF_032062135.1 Pyxicephalus adspersus
CTTTACTTTATTCTAACAACTGACCTGTAAGAGAGGTTTTAGTGGAATTATTACACATAAGTGAACATAGAATAATTTAAGGCAATACAACAGGGCGATTCCACTGTTGCAGAAAGTGAGGGGTAAATGAAATCTGTCATAAGAGAACAATGGAGGCTACCATTGCCAATTAATTTTTGCAAAAGCTAGTTTCCATGACTTTCATGCTTATGTTCAGCTTTTATTGCTTCTAGTCTGTAACCTGGAGCAAGTATAGGAATAAGTTATGCTGACACTAATTTATGGTATGCTTGTTCTGAGTCATAAGTATTGACTGTCAGATATGACCAAAGAACTTACATTTTCAATTTTACATTACATTGTAATAGGGAATGAGGTTACTATGGCTCTATCTAGTCAAAAGGAACATTTAAAAAGGTTTGTTCATGTCAAAGCAAAATACTGTTACAGAGGCAGAATTCACTTAATGGAAAGCAGGAACTCTGAATTAAACAAGCCTTATTGTCTTTGATATTAGGTTCAAAAGCCGCACTGAGACCTCTCACCTGAAGCACAGCACAAATAAACAGTTTGGGAATTGTGCGAAGTAGTCCAAATCGGCAGAGGAGAAGATACAGTAATCCTGGAGCTAACAGAAGTATGTTCATTTTGACAGAAACTGCTAGGCTGTAAGAAAAAAAAAGTGGGCAAAACTGTAAGATGCCAGTGCTCTGAGGAAGGCTGACTACTAATATTTCCCTAAAGACAACAGGCGAACAAGTCCACTGCACCTTCATTCTTGTTATGATCAAACAACATAGTGGTGTACATCTGGTTGTTCACTCTTTACCATGAGAAGAAGGCATGGGACTGCTCCTCGAGATATTACAAAAAGCTTTAAAATTTTATGCACCTCTGACTGCCTGGTGCATTGTCAACCAGCACAATAGACCCAGACCAATAATTGAAAATTTTGTTGTTCATAGTTGTTCATATTGAGTCATTAAGGGGCAGCTTAAGATAACCCAAAATGCCTTTTAAGAGAAAGTAGCAGAGGCTTTTCCAAAAAGGTTAAGCAACTGCTCTATCCTCTATCAGGAATTGTAAGTGTTTTATTGTAATAGAAATGGTTTCTATGTACAACCTGTCCAAAGTCTACAATCAACCTCAGAAAAAAACAAAAATATACAAACACATCGTTATCCATTAAACCACAGAAATTTTCAATAATAAACAAGTGACACCTATTGTATCACACATTTGTCATTACATGTTTTGGGGGAGTTTTCATTTTTAAAAATCCTGGACTGTTAATGCCTACCTGTAGAAAAAGCATCCCCAGCTCCAGCGATCCTGTAATATCAGGTTAATAGAAAGAAATAGGATAACCATTGCCACCGGGTCATTGAAGAGCCGAAGGAGGAAGATGGAGTGCACTCGATATGAAGCGCAGCACATGAAGAAAAATACATAGGGTGGTACCTGTTACATACATAGGGTGGATTTGTTAGAAATTAATATATCCCCTCCCAAACACTGAACAGACTGAGAGTCATACAGCTCCTTACTTTCTTGGTGACAATGTAGATACGAAACACAAGGAACAGAGTCAGTATATACAGCACTGCAAAGATATACTGTGCCAGTCTGATGTTGCTCCCCTGTTCAGTTATGTAATATAAAGCACTGAAAATATATACTAATCCAGCCGGATACCTGATCCAATACAGTAACACAAAACAGGTAAAGATGTATTTTTAATTCAAGCATTACACTGAACTCTTTTACCAAACCCCATTAAACTTTGTAGACAGTTTTAGCTCCTCACATAAAGCCAAATGTCTTGTTCCAGTTATATCTCTTAGTTTTTATTAGCAGTAGAATGGGGGTCATGCCTCTGCTCTGTGAGAGGAGGGGACCAGTGTTGCTGGAGCCTCAAATCCCCACTTGGACTTTACAAAGCTGCTGTGATAAGACAGAGGTACTGGTAAGAATATTGGTATCTACATTGGCTTTTACAGCAGAGATTTTGATGACCTTCAGGCTTTTCTGTTAATAAATCTACCCTTGGCACTCTGAAGAATTTTATGTACATATAATTTATTACTGTGGGGGACACCTGGCACAACA
>NC_092861.1:59883199-59982689 GCF_032062135.1 Pyxicephalus adspersus
GGAAATCAAATGTTTACCTAGATTACCTCTGTATACCACATGATATTGTTCGGAGTTCAGTAGAATCAGAAATTGAACTTGACACATAAGCATTTTTTTTTTTTACTTCGGTATACGAGTAAAGCACCCTCACTGTATAACTAACACAACTCTGCCAGGTGTCTAGGAATACAGTGGGTAGCACTTAGGCCCTGCCAACCACGAGCCTCTAGAAGTGACCCCCGCTGTATTCCTTAAGAATCAGCAAAGTATAGTGCTGTATACTTATGTAAAAAATACATAAACCTGTTCTTTACTGCTCTCCCCATGCTAAGAAGTAATGATGGTCACTTACTGGTGGCAAGGTTGTGAGGGGGAAATGGAAGGACCACCTAATCTAAATCTCAATTTGCAAACCACACCAAGAAAACTGGGCAAGATGGCGACTACTGACACTCCCTCCCAGAGCGGCATGCACAGTGGAGCGCAGATGCTCTCTGCTCAGTATCAGCAGAGGGCTCCTTACTCACTAAGGGACAGCTATGGGTTATGCAGGGAATTCTTTGCATGCAAAGTAATTTGCCTTCAAATCCCTCCACAGTTCTTGTCCCAATTACCTTTCTGACCTGGTAGAAAAGAACTCGCCTAGCTGCTCTCTTTGTTAATCCAATGACCTACTACTGACTTCCTCACTCATAGACTCATCACATGCACGGCTACAAGAATTTTCTAGAGCTGCCACAACTCTCTGGAATGGTCCTTCTCATCCTATTCGGCCTGTTCCCACTTTCTTCTCCTTTAAAAGAGCACTCAAAACCCATCTTTTTGAACTTGCCTTCCTGTCTTCTTCTTAAAACCCTCACTACTTCCCATTACTCCACATCTCCCCTTCTATTTTGTGATACTTCCCCCATCACTTAGATTGTAAGCTCACTGGGGCAGGGTCCTCTCCTCCTGTATTACTGTCTGTATCTGTGTGTCATTTGCAAACCCTATTTAATGTACAGCACTGCATAATATGTTAGCGCTATCCAAATCCTGCTTAATAATATTAGTAATAATAAAAGAGACAGTAGGGTAGTCAAACTGACACATGAAAAAGACCACCAAAGTGCTCAAATGTGTTTTTTTTTTTTAAGTGGAGTCAAAATTCCCTGTGTGCTCCTATATTGCCATAATATTATTACTAGGAACAGAACCTTTGCTTTTGTGTAAAACTAAAATGGTTCATCACTTATTAAGAGAAGATATGTGAAAAAACAGGAACAACGCAGCAGTCCTGCTCATCTCCATAGACCTGAATGTCACTGTGTGTACAGTGTTCATTTATTGTACTGTTGCTGGAAATGATCATGAGGATTGTTTTTAAATACAGATTTATGTAGGATCATGAAGCAACAAAATGCTTTATCCTGGAAGGTCCAGCTGTCTCTCTGAACATGATATGACCTATAATGGCTGCTTCTAGCTCAGGACAGTAAAAGAAGGTGCATTTTAGTACAGATGACAAGGGCAGGATAGCTGAGCAATAAGGGAGGACAGGTAAATGGCATGGGATGCATGGCTGTACATTTATGGACAGCCAGGAACTCTACCATGTGTGTGGCCCTCATACTCACACCAGGGGACCGGTCTCCCCCTGGAGCTTGGTGTAATCGTAGGTCCCATTCAGCACCCCTTCCACCTCATCCATGTAGGCTTTCCAGTCTATCTCTGTGTCTGCAGGGAGAGAACACTGGGTTAGTTCTGTGCTGATGGCTCACAACACATGTACACAATGACTGACACTCACAGGGGACCCTCTGGATGACCCAGTGTGTGACCCCCAGCTCCAGCAGGCACAGGCACACTCCCAGCAGGGCCGTGTACCGGGGGTCGGTCAGGATCTGCACGTAGTTATCCCGTCCCCGGCGCAGCGTTTCTGTCAGGCTGGAGCGGGCCCCAGCTGTCCCCCCAGGGGGAGCCCCCTTCCTCCGGACACCGATAGCCGGAGACATTGCACACACCGACGTCACCCAGACACCGGCCTGGCCGGAAACAGGAAGCTGTGTTCAGGGGACGGGAGGAATCCGGTGGATATAGGTGACAGTATGAGAGAGGCGACATACGGGACTGGGCGGCTAGGGCTCACTGTACAATGTATGTAGGTGTTACACGTTCCACAAAACACAGCTGTCCCCGGGCACTGCCGTACAAACACTGACCCCGCCCACATAGCAGGACACACTGGCACACTAACCCCGCCCACCCATGACGTCCGTACAAACACTGACCCCGCCCACACATCGGGACACACTGACTCCGCCTTCCAGGTGACCCGCACTAACCACGCCTACTCGGCAGTCCGCTAACCCCGCCCACCCAGGACGTCTACTGAAAGTGTGTGGGAAGTTGCACGTGTCCGCCATGTACAAGGAGTCAGGGTATTGGAATGCCCGTTATGAACGGGAGAGAGAGCTGCCTGCCTCCAACGGGGGGCACGAATGGTTCGGACATTATTCGGACTTCGCTCACCTAGTCAAGACACAGCTGCGACCAGGACTACGAGCACTGGTGTTGGGTACCCACTATTTGTAGTATGATGGGGGGGGAGTGGTATTACTTCTTGAATAAAGGCACCTGGGGCTCCGCTTTACCTGTGCTGCAAAGCTGACCAGACCCAGGTGCAGTGGAACTGGAACAGTGCCTGCAGTAGGCAGGGTAACACTACGGTGAGAGGTACTACTTGTATCAGCCAATAGCATTGCTCTGTGCTGTATAAATTAGCTATCATTGCGCCTTGTAGGATCCCATGGGGAACAGTTCTATTGGCTTATAACTGTTAGGGGGAAGCTCCTCGTTGTAAGAGACTGTATTGTTTGTCCAAAAGCGAACAACCCACGAGTGCCTTAGATTGTGTCACAGAATTGAAGAGATGGTATAAAGACTGTCCGAATTAAACCCCAGGCTGCACAGAAGTTTACTTCCTAAATTAGTTTTTCCTTTTAAAGGGTCTTTTCACACCCCATTCAAAAAAGAAAAAGGTTTTTGACATACAAATATGTTTAGGGTATATCTAGGGTTTTAGTTTGCCAACATTGGTAATTTTTTTTTGTATTTGTTTTTTTTTTTTTTGAGTCATATGCCTGGGCAATTCAGACAGAGCAAATTAAGAAAAAAATACATAAATTGATGCGTACCTCAGCACCAAATAAATTAAATCCTAAAACGAAAAATATAAAAAATAGTGAGCAGTCAGGTTATGTATTGCAGAATGGGACCGCTTTGTCTCTTTTACAATAAAGCAAACTTTCCTGCCTGTTCTCAATCTTCTGTAAGATGTATATTAATACATGAGCAGCTCAGTGTACAATCCAGGCTGGGTGTTGGGAATGAATGTGGGAGTTCCATAATTCTGGCCTAGCTGATGACTCCAAACCTGGAAAAGAACTGGGTGAAGATGTTTGTGCTGACAAGGAGAGGTGAATTTAGTTCTGCTTTAGCGTGGAACAATCAGGCCAGTCAATAATGCAGGACAGGCAATGTCCCTTCTGCAAAAATTCCCTCCTAAAAAGCAGAGCTGCACAGCATCAGCTGGTATTGTCAGGATGACCAGCAATCCTGGTTTGCCCTGCACATGCCAGGAATAAATAAACGTCTACACACCTATGCAGGAGTTGCGTCCTCCCATCCCAGCCAATCAAGATGACCAAAAACCAGCCACAGGAGAAGATAGTAGTGCCTGCGAGGGAATGGGGACAGGTGAGTAACTTGGGGTTTAGTTCTGCTTCAATAAGCAGCAAGCAGGCATAAAGTTGTATTACCATTTTAAATATGTAAAAGGTATGACTTTACCCACATTTCTGCATAGGTATCATGTACTATATCCTACTAAGGCCAACGTAGGTGAAAGTAATAAATAATAGAAAATATGTTTATTTCTTACCTTATCCCCCATTTCTGTACTAGTGGGATCCATCACAAACTGAATATCCTAAATCTAATTGTGACATTACCTTTACAAGGGCAGTGGGGTAAGGCAAATCTGCTTTCTAACCATTTTGTGTTGTCTTCTATGAACAAAAATCTTTGCCTTTATTTAACTCTGTAAAGAAAAACAGTGCATTGCCTAGTGCATTATTTTGTGCTCCCATATAATCAGGGTATGTCTGGTGGTTCTCTATAGTCTCCAGAGGCAAAAATGTAAACTGTGTCCAGCAGATCAATGAACTGTGTGCTAGTGCAAAAGATGCAGCAGAAACAACCCCCTTAAGCTAAGGATCTAGATAGCAGAGGCAACTTTAGTTGTAAAGATATTGTGTTCTAGTGAATTCTTCCATCCCAGAAGTACTGGCATACACAGCTACTGGACACACCATTCTTTTCATCTATTTCTGGATCCCAAGCCCAGAAGTGAATGTGCCTGCAGTGTGGGGCACAACTGGCACATAGTTTGCTTCATGTCTGAATATGTCTAACTCCAGAGGTAGTAAACCAGGCCATGGTCAGTGGGTTTGGACTTTCACTTCTGCAAACTAGATAAGCACTAGACATACTTGGATATTGTGAATGCATTGGCATTCTTGTGTGGTGAAAGTTTTTTTTCAAAAGCAGAAAGTGCCTTATGCCTGGATAACTTTTTATATATGTACACATGGTGGGACAGATTAGGGATTCATACTGCATAGATGATTAAAGTTTAACCAACCCAGTGCCCAACTTTTTTTCCAGAATGAAAAAAATAATGAACATATGTCATATACGTCATTTATTTATGGTATGTTTTTATTCCCTCCTCAGGATGTGGCACCAGTTCACTTAGTGCCGATTTGTATGAAGAAGGTGTAAGTCCCATTATCAGCATTGATTATTCCCCAATTTGCATAGAGGAAATGAGGGAGAGAAATGCTGGCATTCCTGAAATGAGCTGGATGGTGATGGATGCTCGACAGCTCCAGTTTCCTGATGGAAGCTTTGACCTGGTTATTGAAAAAGGAACTTTGGATTCAATGATGGTGGATGAGAAAGATCCTTGGAACATTACCCCATCAACTATGAACTTGGTAGATGATGTGCTGAGTGAGGTGAGCTAATGTGATCCCTATTCAAAAGGGTAAACTTACCGAATCTGATCATTGGTTGTTTTATGATAGGCACCCATTACACAGACACCTTCCAACAAGAGCGTAAAGTCACCATGTAGGATAACTGCTTCCAATTGTAACCCTCATCTCTCCCTAGCAAAATCCTATATTGCCCAACTCTTGCAGGTGATATTGAAACGGAGTGGAATTGGCCTGTATATGACTCGCATGAACTAATAGCAGATTGAACCCGTTTTTTAAATGTTAACACTGTCGGAGTATTGTGAAAGGTGTGCTGTATGTAAAAAACAAAAACTGCCTTTGTGTGAGTGTGAAAACAGGAGGGTTCTAGAAAGCCTTTTCTCACAAGAATCTTTTTCTCCCCCCAAACAACATACATTCTTCCTGTACCCTTCTTCTTACACCTTTCACTCATTATTTCTGTGCCTGGGGTTCGGTAAATTATCTTGTATTATCAGATCAGTTTGATATGAAAAACTTCCTAAAAACCTAGTACAGTTGCTCGTACTGGTAAAGTTTTACAGTTTTCTCTTTTTTACCTGGTAAATTCATTATGTTTATGTGCTATTTGCAGAGTTCTAAAAAAGTTTTTATGACTTATGATTTTTTTATTATATTGAATAAAAATCATTACCCTGCTGCTAATGTTATTACTCTCTCTTCCCGATAGCAAGCCATCCTGTGTTGGACTATTAGCATTGTGTGATGCAGTAGAGCAGTGCAGAGCTGTCATTATGATGGCTTCATAACAAAACACCTCTCAGCCCCCAATATCACCCCTTATCTTACCACTGCTTTCTTTATTGTGTCAGTATCATGACAGCTATTTAAGGGGAGCTACAGAACAATTCCTCCATATACTGCTTTACTGAAGATCCAAATTGTGTACAAAGTACTGGGCAGCATGGTGGCTCAGTGGTTAGCACTCCGGCCTTTGCAGCACTCAGTCCCAGGTTCGAATCTTGGCCTGGACACTATCTGCATGGAGTTAGCAGGTTCTCCCTGTGTTTGCTTGGGCTCCCTCTGGGTACTCCAGTTTCCTCCTACATTCCAAAAACATGTAGTTAGGTTAATTGGCTTGCCCACAAAATTGACCATATACTGTGATAACATATGACTATGGTAGGGACATTAGATTTTGAGCTCCTTTGAGGGACAGTTTGTGACATGTAACTGTGGACTTTGTACAGTGCTGTGTAATATGTTGGCACTATATAAATACTGTGTAATAATATTTATAAGTAGCAGTTGTTTAGCCTAAGTAGCCTAAGCCATTGCTATGTCTGAATCATATAAGTGATTGTTATTTTGTATCTTTTTAATAAACATAAATAGATTGAATTGTTGCATTTTTCATGGATTCTTCCTTGCTTTGTGCATTAGGTGGTGCTGTTTGTTTAACAATACGTAAAACATAATTCTTCCCTTTCCTCTCTACATGACTTTTCATACCTTACAATAATTATAAAGATCAACCTTTAGGTTTCATAACCATATTTGTTTTGTTAGCCTACATGTTATTAAAAGCTTAGTAATACATTTGTTTACATTCTTCTGCATGCAGTCAAAGTACAGATATTGGTAAGTATAGTAACAGACTTGCTTTAACATTTGTTTTATATTGAGCTGAAGACCATTTGTTGATTCTTCATATCGTGCAACATGGATTTCATTTTATTTTTACTGTTTTACACTGACCATAGTAGAGTAGTGAAGTAGATGTGTCCAGTATGCAGAGCATTGTCTGTGATCTGACATCTCCCACTAATAAGCAGTAATGCAACACTGGCATTGCAGGTTCCCTTTCATTATCCAGTAGCTAAAGCAAAATACATTTTTACTATATCATTTTATTCCTAGTTTACAAGGACACTATAAGACACACAATTTATTTATAATATTTGTGTGTGTAAGAATTTGTTTCACGATGTATGTTGTCTCAAATTTTACACATTATATATTACAATATTGAAGGAAAAGCAGCAAGACAGTCGATCTGCATCAGTGTGCATTGTTTCCTTGTCATTTGTATGTAAAAATGCTCGTGTAGCGTAAGAGCCTCATGTTGTTTTGTGAAGTAGTATTTGTGCTTTAGTGAAGCTTGTGACTGGTTGTTGTTCTGTTTGTCTTCACTATTTGCATCACTGACAAAGTAGAAGAGTACTGAAGGCCACCAAGCCTGCTAAGCAGCTAGATTATGCATGTTTATAATTTTATTTGCCATTGTAAAGTTTCTATATGCCTGTTTTTATAAATACAGTTTTAAACCTTGCTGCACTTAGAGTGTTGTTATATTTTCAACTTGTGGTAATGACCTGTGACCTTTTCACTATGGAGGGTTGGCTCTTAGTCCTCAGAAAGCTGCGGCTGTGAGAGTTTCTATGGAGACAGAGGCAGTGTTGTCTGCTTAGGTTGTCATAGAAACTGCTGCCTGGAGGCATCTTTATAGTTGGGCAGACGCAATTGCTTTTCCTTCTCTGCTGAGTACCATACTGTTTTGACACCTGTATTGTTTCATGGTGGCAGTGTTTGTAGTGATTCTGCTTGCTTTACATAATTTTGTCGGACTACTAATGTTTGATGTTGTTTGTTTCATTAGTTATCATACTGCTTCTTTTATGGATGGTCACCTGATTGTTCTTTTTTTCCTTCAGGTTAGTCGGGTTCTCACCCCTGGTGGATGCTTCATCTCGGTTACTTTCTCACCTCCTCATTTTCGGACTCGACACTATGCACAGCCTAAATATGGCTGGTCTGTATCATGTGACACCTATGGAAGAGACTTCCATTATTTTCTGTACACTATGCTGAAAGGAGGAAAGTTGACACCCTATGATATTGAGAGAGGACAAAGTCTTCATAAACCACGTGCTATCCCAGATACGATGCCAACTCTTGCAGCGGACGATGATGAGGACTATTTAAGAAACATTCAACTATAAATATAAATGTGTTACTAATGAAAGTCCGACACAAAGTCAGTCATTGAGCTACAACATTGTTCTAGTTTAATCGGAAATATGGAAAGTGTTTTCCATTTGTGTGAAAATGTAATATTGTAAGGAGTGGAATGGTAGCCACTTGCAGCCTTCACATTCTCACACTTTGAGTGTATACTAAAACGTGCAAAGGGCACCCAGGAGAGGGTGGTACTGAAACCATAAAACACACGCTGACCTGTTTTTCCTTAAATTTTTCTTATTAAGAATAAAATATTAACAACTGGGGTGATTTAGCAAAGAGGGCTTTTACCTACACAAGATGAATGATGGGAAATCTGTGTTAAGAGAACCTTTACGCTGCCATTGCTGACCTCCTCTCACAATGCCTGGCTGGCCCTCTGTTACAATGGTTTCAGTATTTTAGCAACTAGTATACAACGCTTACTTCAACTTTGGCATGCTTGTTGTGGGCCCAGTGATTAGAAAGTACTGAAGCTAAGGACAGATTTTTTTATCTTTTTTTTTTTTTTGCATTGGCAGATTCCTAACTTGAAAATGATCTAGGCATATACATTAGTGTAACTCTTTAGTTGAACTATTTATTGAACAACAGAAATGAGATTTTCTACTGTATTTTTTATAAAAACAATAGAACGAGCTACAAACACCCCTTTCTTCTTCTTTTCTTAAAGAAAAAAAGGAGTCTGTGGAGTGCTGCTGCATGTTTGATTCTCTGGAAGGAAGCTAGGCTGGTCATTGCAGCCTGGAGCAGTGCATGTCCTAATTTTACACAGTTGTTTAAACCTAAATAATGTGACATTACTTTTTTTTACTCATATGAGTGGTAGCGAGTTGCACTCTTATCTTTTGAAGAAGCATCTGTCTTGTGCCAAGTCATGTCTTATTTGTAGATAAACATGCATCAGCTATGTATGATTTTACTAATGGTGCTGTTTTTTAAAAAATATATCTTTAATAGAATATATCATTATATTTTTATATTATAAAGCTGTCCAGCATAAGGAACTCCATTATTAAAAAGATACATATTTTATAGGGTTTTGAGCAGAATTGCACAATCTTTTACATCCTTTTGTCTTTTTTTTCTCCATCCTTTTGTCAATATCTTTACTTCTTTCTCAACTTAAAGGAAACAAAGCTTTTCCTTAAAATGGGTCATAAATCCAGAGGTGTATTCAAGATCAGGCACCATATCACATACAGGAATTCAGATTATCCTAATGCATTTCACACAACTGGTGCTTACAGGAACCTTCAGTGTGGGCTCTATGTTGCTTTTCATCCTAAAAAAATTAGTTGTAGGGGGAAAGTGCATGCAAAATGGCGATCACCTTTCCCTTTTTGTAATACCAGAACAAAATGAAAAATAAGTTTAGACGGGAAAATGTACCTGTATCTTTCTTTCGCTAGGTTTGCACCTGCAGTGCCCAGTGCTTCCAATGAGATCTGAATAATGTAGAGTACTTCAAACTTTATCTGTGCTAAAGCATCTTTTTGGTGGAATACAGAGAACTTGTTGAGTAAACATATGCTTCATTTCAGTAATGGGGTAGGGGGATAATAGTCACACTTCCAAGACACTGAGTACTTCCAGGTTCCTACCTGTCACATGTTGGTGCTCTTACCCTGCACTTTATGGCCAGATCTGTATCTGTTTAATAAACCTTTGATGTCTCCTTAAGAGACACATAAAAAGTTACCAGTCAATACAATTACCAATATAGTCCCCTATACTCCCAGTTTCCATTCTTTTTCTAGGTCATAGACCTCTCTTCTACTGCTTAAAGTTATCCCCTCCACATTCCTCTCCTACATAGTTAGTCAGGTTGAAAACGTCCATCAAGTTCAACCACCAGGAAAATAAACATATCCCAAATAAAACCCCTATCAACATAGGTAATCCAGAGGAAGGCGAAAAAAAACCCTAGTACAATTTGCTCCAACAGGGGAAAAAAATACTTTCCTGATTCCATAAGACAATCAGATCTTCATAAACTATCTCCTTTCATACAAACCACACCTCTGCACATACTGGTTACTCTCAAGTCCTCTGTGCAGTTTTGTGACAATACTTTGTTATTGTACTACTCTGTGACAGCACATGTTGCTCTCATACCCTTCTTGGTCCTCCCCATGCCTGCAGGGGTTATTGCTGTATAACCTTCAAGTATATATGACCTCTTGGTTTACATGGTAGCTCCCCAATAAGTTTTTGTACCTAATGAGAAATGTGTAGTTCTTCCTTTTTATCAGCATTGGATAAATGCACCTGTGCCATTTAAGTAATAGGAATACACAGTAAAACTGAACAAAACCAAAAGCAGAGAAGAGTATTTCAACAATGAAAAAAGAGAACAAGGGTATCATGTTGTCACAGAAGTCTAATGATAAAGCATTTCTGTGCGAAATGCGTCAAGGCCTCTGTGAACATTTCTTCTAAACAAACCTACGATGAGCAGGAGCAGCTGTACAGCTTCATCTCTTTCACGGTTCGGGGTCTCCTTTGTCATATTTTTCATTTCATAATGTGCCAAATGTTTTCAATGAATAATAGGTCTGGGCAGCAAGCAGACCAGCTTAGCGCCCAGATTCTTTTACTACAGAGTCATAATGTAATACTTTCAGGATGCAGTTTGGCATCATCTTGCCTAAATAAGTAAGGCCTTCCCTGAAAGACATCTGGATAGTGTTATATGTTCTAAAACCTGTATATATCATTCAGTAAAAATGTTGTCTTCCTAGATGTGCAAGCTACACATTCCATGTGAACTAAAGCACCCTTATCCCATTAAAGATCCCGGCTTTTAATATATGCACTGCTAACACACTTCTTTAGCACAGATAATGCAGCATCCATGATCTCCAAAAGGATTTCAAACTGTGATTCGGCTGACCTTAGGACAGTTTTAAAATTCTCCACCAATCCTAAATGAGCTTGAACCCAGGTGAAAGATGAAATGGTTCTTGGTCATGTATATACATATGGTTTCTTCTTTGCAATGAATAATTTTAAAATGAAATGGATTTAAGAATATTCATGTCTGTTTTTTATGCAATACTGCCTATGGGCTCAAAGATCATGGCCTTTCAATATTTGATTCCGGCCTTGTCCCTTCCATTGAAAGATTTCTCCAGATTCTCCTAATATTTTATTGATATATACCCTAGATCAGGGGTCAGCAACCTTTACTATCAAAAGAGCCATTTTGCCTCCTCTTCCACTAAAGAAAAATAGTCTGGAGCCGCAAAACATAACAATGTCATTGTACACACCCATTTGTACACGCCCCGTGGTAGGTTTATTTCACTGGTAGATTTTTTTCATTAGAACACCGGATAGGGAATCCCCCTCCTCCGCAGTGTCTTGGGAGGAAGGGGATCCCCCATCAGAGATCTCCCTGCGGCAGCCAAAGGGAGCCACAACAAGGAGGCTGAAGAGCCGCATGCGGCTCTGGAGCCGCAGGTTGCAGACCCCTGCCCTAGATGATAAAACTCCCACATTCACTGCAATTTTACATCAAGGAATGTTGTTCCTAAATTGTTGCACTATTTGACTATGCTGTCTTTCACAGAGCAGTCTACCATCCCTATGTTTACTTATGGGAGACTCTGCCTCTTTGGGATGCTCTTTTAATACCTAGTCATGTTATTGACCTATTGCTAGTTAACCTTTTTGTTGTTAAATGCTCACCAGGTACAGAGTTTTTTTTCCAACCTTTTTTAGAAACATAATGCATAATGCTACTTCAAAGAGTTTTCCTCTTTTCTTCCTAAGGGTTACTTCTTAGTTACAACATTTGATATGTCTTTGTAGTATATTCTGATCTGCAAATCATCACATTTTGTTTTTTGTTTTATATTTGTATCACATCTTGATATTTTTTGGGGAACAAGGTTATATGCCTGTCAGTTATGTATTTCCTAATAACTGTTCTTATTTAACATTTGCTGCAGGACGAACAAGTCACACCACTTCCCTTATGCTATCAGTTTGATCTTTGCACTTGGGAAACTGGGTGTAAAGCGGGGATCACACCCTCAGTTCGTCAAACAGACAGCAGCATTCTGTCGACTTAAACTATGGTGTCCTAGTGATATTTATATCTTACAGCTCAAATATTACATAACCACTCATCATACTTTGTGTGGGTGTGCTTGGAGTGAATGTTATTCAGTTTGGTAGCTGGTTGCTGTGCACAGTTAAAAAAGTATTAGATACCTATTGCAGATATTTACACAGGTAATAACAGGCTGCTTTACACGTATGCAATAGAAGCACTTCACAATAGGCAAAACTTGTTAGGAATCATCTTTGTATTCTATCAATATTGTGAGCCTCTACTGTGATCTACTGTGTCTTATTATCTACAGAACAAAACATTAATGTTAGTGTACATGCAATTTACTGCTCCCCTCCCTCAGCATCTTTTTTTTTTTTATATATTTGGTCATTCTTATAGGCATCTGTAACACAGTTTATGCAAAATCTTCACTGGTACCGCTTTCATCAGGACTCTCTGAAATTCTGCACAGCTCTACACATAAAAACAGTCTGTGTTTAGTGGAAACCCTACATGCAGATGGGTTTTCCTTTCAAGTGAAAATAGTCTGTTGTATATTGGCAAAGTACTGAAATGATTAGTTAAACCACACCTTAACTGAACTGTTACTCATGGGCTGCTCAGTCCACCTCTTTAAATGTTATCATTTAAAAAAAAGTTCCCTGAAATGCTTACCCAGTGGCTTGCCAGAATTCTTAAAAACTAAGCCCCTGTTTTAGCATACAGCTAACAGCCAACTAGTTTATTTGTTTCATTCCCATATTTGAACTTAACGTAGAAGTATAGCCACATATAAATTATGTGCATCTGCACTGCCCAGTTTTTCCTGTTTCACCTGCAAAATCCCATAAATATTTGTTGATCCTGTCTGTAAAGGTAACACTGTTTTCTATGATGGGGCACTGCTCCTAAACGAACTGTTTGGCCAGCGTTTAAACTGAGCATTTAAACACCCATGTTTGAAATTCCTATTCATTCCAGTGGGCGAGTGCACAACATTTTCTTGATGGGTTGTAAAGAAAACACATCCTGCAGTGGTTAGAAAGTAGTAAAACTCCCCAAAATGTGTTTTGGGGCATTGTGGAGGCATTTTCGCCTATTCTACTTCTTTTCTACGAAATAGGATTTGACTTAGTCAGGAAATAAGTTATTTTGGTTCACTTTGTAATGCTTATTCATCATACAGTACTTGTTTAGAACTGTAATACTAGCCATTAGATGTCCATTATTGTAAACCCCCAGCCAAAACGTATTGGACGGCGGTATAGTTGGAATGTCTATCAGGATTTTCTCATTGGGAACTCTCCTTAAAGCATCATACTGGGTGGGATGTTTTTTTACTTTTTACCCGTTTTTCAAGTACAAATGTGTTTTTGTAAGGCTGGAAAAATCTTCATCTTGATGACTAGGAAAAGTATTTTATGACCACCATATACAGCCTAGTAGCCATTTATCAGCACTGGGACTGTCCAGCTTTGTTACAGCATGCCAAATATCAGCAGTGGTACAATGGTAGGAGTTCACCCAACTGGCAATATGAAACCCTGCATGCTTAAACCAATCAGTATTAAAGGACAGACTCCAGCCATAATAAAAAATTCAACTTGAACTGACTGTTCTTCCGGTCAGCTTGTTTACACAATGTAGGAGTTGATTGTGTATTACTTACTATGGTGTGCTGCTCTTCAGGGGACAGACATTTTGAACATCTTTCTTGATTGATGTCCATGTCCGAGACAAGAAATAGGAAAGATGTGCAAATAGGGTACAAGACTTCAAAGTTCTTCTGAGATGGGCAAGAATTAAGGGACTTTCTAAAAGTATAAACAGGCCTGTGAACTCACTAAAAGAGAGAAGATTTATCCCAAATTGGGAAACTTGATTAGAGGGGGTCATGAGTAAGGAAAAAAATTGCTAGGTGGTGGCATATGGAGACAATGAACATTTGGAAGCTGACTGAATAGTGCAAGGGGGCATGAGAATTGGGGTGCTTATGGAGAGGGGACTCACTGGGGTGATAATAATGTCACTGGACCACTATGGGATTAAACAAGAGGCATGTTTACAAGCCTGGAGTGAAAAGTAATGATTACCCCCAACACCTGTGAGCAGTGTCTTGTTTTTACTTTCCTGTGCGCTTTAACATTATAATATTGTCAGATCAAAACTGCATTGTTATTTGTAGAATTTGGTAACATTTGTAGATTTGTCTAGGCCAGAGGTAGGCGAACTCCAGCCTTTAGGCCGGATACGCCCTAGCCAGTATTTCAGTCCTGCCTAATGCCCCCCCTAGTTATTTATTGTTGGATCCGGCCTAATTGAATTGTAGTGTTATTGTGAGTTCCCACAAAATCATCGAGTTCCCGCACAGTAACCCCAATTACTATACCTAAAAAGCAGAAGCAACGCGCAGCTACCAGTCTCCGGAAGGTTGACCTCGAACGTCATGTCTTCAACCCCGAATGGACTGACAAAATATTCTTTGTCCAACGTGGCAACAAAGCCCTGTGTTTATTGTGCAACAACACCAACAGCACTTTCAAGCGGTGAAATCTCAGAGGGCATTTCGATGCCAAGCATGTGTACACTTACAGAGACCACACAGTGGATGAGTGGAAGAGGCTGCTCGCTTGCAGTCACGGTTGGAAAAAACTTTCCTTGGACAGCTTGTTTCTTTTGGCCTAGTGTGTCTTCTTGACCTTCTGATATGGCCTAGAAGTCTTAAAAGTTTGCTGACCCCTGGTCTAGGGCCTTACTTTTGTTTTTTTCGCTAATATTTTTGTTATATATTTTGTGAGTCTTATCAAAGATTTTCCAGACCGCTTTATCTCTGGTCTGTAAACCAAGTGACCAAACTTGTCCACCCTATCTTTCTTCTGAAGCACGTCAGTTTGTTTTTTATTACTGAACATGTTGAAGTAGAATCTGTACATCTTTTTAGGGAAAATAGGAAGAAATAAGCGATGATGAGGCACAATATATTGGGTTAGTGGTAGCACTCTTTGCAGCACTAGGTCACAATTTCAAATCTCAGCCAGGTCGTTATCTGCAAGGACTTTGTATGTTCTTCCCATGTTTGCCTGTGTTTTCTTCCAAATGCTAAAAACATGCAGTTATAATATTTGTCTTCCTCTAAAAAATTAGCCTTAGACTGTTAATGAGATGGTAGAGATATTAGATTACGAGCCCCTTTAAAAGATAGTTAGTGATATGAGAAAGTGCTGCGTAATATATCGACTATATATCAATGAAAGTTAATAATAATGACAAGAATCTTAAAATAAAGTGGGATATCAGGAAGCTAATGAAAGTTTACATAGAACCCAGTATTTCTCCCAAAGAGTTACAGAACTGTAAATCTGCTTATTTCAAAACTGGGTGTCCTGCATGCAAAGCATGTAAAGTCACATCTGTATAGCGGTCAGGATATATAACTAATTGTCTAATTAAAATGTGTCATTGTCTAATTAAAATGTGATATCATGACTAACAGTAAGTACAGACACTGGACCCGAGGTAGTGTCTTCCAAGTATCCCACAACCTATATATATATATATATATGTATACACATATAGCATATAGACAAAGTTACTAACAATATTTTTTTTCCTTATACTTTATCTTAAACCAATTTCCACTGGTTTGAAAATAGCAGTAAAAGCCCAAAACTTAATAATTGCAATTTTCACTCTCAGGTTTGGTAATTTGACAGAACTCCTTTCACTATTAAAATTTACAACTACTGTGTTTAATAACAGATTACTTTTTTCTATTGTGACCTGCTGTTGCTTGCACTGTAAGTTGCATATCATTTTCAGCCTAGTTTATAGACATTTGTATTCAGAAACATGATGACGGTGTGGGTTGGAAGTGCTAACAAATCAATCAAATACAATGCGCACAATACCTATTACTGTTCAGAACAAACAATGATCAAATGTGGTGGCGAAGGTCTGTCAAAGAAGCAAGGTAAACATGTGATGCAGTAAACACAGCAATACATATATATTTAAGTTTTTATTTATAATGTGTGCCTAATAAATACTGTAGAGATCTGTAAGGAAAACCATTTACAGTAAAATATTTGAATACATTCTAGGGACATCAATATTCGTTTTCTTTAGAAAGAATTCACAGCTACAGTACAAATACTTTCTCCTGCCAGCATACAGCAGACAGGAGTCTTTTTGTGTATAGGCAGTGGTTAATTACAGAGCTTCAACACTCCCTGATTAGTCAGTCCTATAGCTATGTGATCAGAAAATCTCATGCTTTTGTATGCTTCACTCCTTTACAGAAAGGCCACTGTTTTCACAAAAGCAAACTGCCCCAATGTCTTCAGTACTTTTGAGTCACTTTTGGGCAACCAATTCCACTTTGCTTCCTGCATGCATATCTCAGGTTAGTGACTATCAATGTACTAAAACCAGAGATGGGGAAAAAACATTTTCAAGATGATGACAGCAGTGGCAGTAGCTATATTTCTATCATACAAAGTTTTTGCCACACAGGGAGTGCATTGTTTTAATGAGTCAGCTGACTTTTCACTGAGAGGAGCAGTAAAGCTTTTTATTCTAATCACATGCACTTACAACATTCTTAGATTGTAAGCTTTGCTGAGCAGGGTCCTCCACTGTGTCACTGTTTGCTCTGCTGCCTAATGACTGTCTCTACCAGGTTACATGACATCCAGCAATTATGCAAACCACTCCTTGTAAGCCCAGGGCTTCATGGACACAACCTCTTGGAAGCATCACCCCACTGTCCTTGGCTCAAGGGAAAATTCTGGAGAATGCAACATTATCGAGGACCACCTACCTATGGAAAAGAGTCCACTCATCATGTGTGCATCAAGTATAAATTAACTAAAGGGGTGGTGTTTAAAGTGGAGGTACACTTTAAAAAATACATTGCCTTTTACCGTATGGTTTCCAATGAAGAAATATTTAAAGGAAAATGTACTACCCTTGTAGTTCTGGGCCACTGCCACTTGCTGGAAGCAGTTGCATAACTCTAATGATGTTTTAGTTGTCTATAAAGGTGGTATTCTAGTCACCACTGTAAGAAGGTATTATATCCACTAGCACACCAATTTAAAGTGGACCTATCACCAAAACTTATACTTAAAATAAAAAGGTAGATTTTTATATAAAGTAAATGTTATCCTTTTTTTTCAATTTTTTTAAAGGAGGAAGTCTTTCCTTTTCTTCCTTTACTGCTCGGGCTGTAACGACTGAATGGGAATGCAGAGCCTCCTGGGATGCCTATTTCTCTTATTCCCAGGAGGCTGCAGGCTGCTCCTTCTGTGCAAGCCTAAATCCTTGGTGACATACCCAAAAAGAAGGAAGAAGATGGCGCCTCTGCGCTGGAATGAATGAAGATTTCAGGACAACGTGCAATGTATCTGAGGCGACATGTGGAGGGATTGGGGCCTCTGCAGAAGTAAGGTCAGTAATGTTTTTTTTATTTTTTTATAGTTCTACTTTAAGAAACTTTTCTTTCCGACTGAAAAGCCATTAATTTGATTTTAGCAGTGGCTAAAAAGGTTGAAAAACGCTGCTATAGTTTGTTCTGTAAAAACTAAGCCTGTTTCAAAGAATTTGTGAGTATCTCATGTGAAAAACTTTGTGTGAAAACATTTGCTGTCTTTTATAATATTCCACCAGCCCATATTCAAGTAATACAGAATTAAAATGAATGCTAGATTCCAATATCTATAAATTGTATCAAATATAAAAGAACCTTCTGGCTCATGTAAGCCAAGATGACAAAGTTATATATTAGAAATAAAACAACACAGACATTGCTTTTATTTTTTTACATGCTGTCATTGCAGTTAAGCTAAGCAATAATGTCCTCCTTTTCTTTCAATGCAGAAAAGTGCAAAAATGTGAGAAAATATTTTTTATTTCTAAGATCTGAGATTTATTGAATTGCATCATCATACAGAATAGCTTTCCAAAGGAGAATTTGGTATCATTGTAAACCATCCGATGCCTTACTTTTCTTGACTTTTCCCTCACTTCTTTTTTTCTTCACTTAGTTACTGCATGTTGAAGCTGAATGGTATTGGGGATTAGTCCCCTTTAAGATCATACTCATGGAATTGTTGCTGTTGGGTTCCAATTTTAAACCTACAATTTATTTTTTTCATACCTTGTTGCTGATTTTTTTTTTGCCAAATAATACTTTGTCTCCTGACAAACTTGATAATTTTCCTCCTTCCTGCTTGTAAATTTGATGTCTTTCAGAACGTAACCTAAATGTATTTTCCCCCTAGAAGCACATAAATGCACATCCTTTATGTTTCTGTTTTGGAAGCTGCTTTTAAAAGCAACCAAATGATTATAGAAGGTAGCGTCTAACAATGGGTACAAAATAAAAAAACAGGATAATAAACACATTGAAAGTGGTGTGCAGGAAACCAGTGTCAGTTGTTTACCAGATATTTTTATTCATTCACATTATAAGTGCTAATCAGAGAACCTCCTGTTTGTGTAGCCTACAACAGTCAACTGGTAGTTAAAGAAGACATTTCAGCTAGAGATTATGTAGGATGCCATTTTGACCTGGTTCTAAAAATATATAGCTTGCCTGGTTGGTATTCTGATCCTCGGTCTTTAACATGTTCTGAATTTCTGGCCCAGGATGCGCATACAGCTCAGGTGTTCAGCTCATTGCCACACAACGTGTCACACAAATATCTGCATGGTTGTTTCAGGTCTGTGACTGGATATACTAAAACCAAAAGATCAGCTTTATGTCCAGCCAATAAGTATTCTTTAAAATGAGTTAAACAATGGCAAAATACTAAATCTCCCCTGAATATGTCCATTAGAACAGAATTATTTACATGATTTTAAAGGGAAGACTTAGTCATTGACATTGTGATTCACCAGGAAGACCACAATTTGTATTGAGAGGGGAGGGGGCAAGGACAAGCTGGAGGCATCCCACTGCATCCTCCCCAATAGTCAATCAGTCATTTAGTGATCTGCCATGGCGGATCACTAAATGATGTCAGGAGAATGGTGCACATGTGCTAGATGATTGTCTCAGGTGAAAGTTATCTCGCTTGTGTATGTAGCTTTATGCTTGTTTTGAAGATAGTTTATCTTAAAGGGAACAGGCATCTGCCATTTAGAATGTATTCTAGAGAAAGTAAAATTATAAAATAAACTTTTTGTTTTAAAAAATATTTTCCTTTTCTAATTTTTGAAAATGATTCTTTTGAATACTAATAAAACTATAACTCACTACTTGACCCCAGAGTGAAGAGAGTCTTTTGCAGTAAGGGGTTCTACCCTCTAAGTTTGAAAATCCACTATACATCTGGAAAACCCACCCTCCCCTTGTTGTGGAGGTAAGAGTGATATATTTTCCTATGACTTCATATTAAATATTATAGTGGTCACTATACTAATTAGCATAAGTTACATTCACAGTGTGCCTCTTCTTTCCATATCAACCTTTGGGTTATATATGAAATATTCTGCTATACCACCATCCCAAAATCAGGTAACACCTGGAAAAATACATCTATCATAAGGCATCTCTACTTGTATAGGAATTTTAAGTTCTGCATTATTAGCTTTAACCTACACATATTTGTTTGATCAAATAAACCTATTAATTCAATAACAAAATATCCTTTATTAGATCTCAATTATCATACACAGCCACCCCAGACAACCACATTGATTCATCTGTGAAAATCACACAGAAAACAGTAAGTCCTTTATATATATAACCTTAAATATCACTAATCTATGGTACATATTATATGGTCTTTAGGTAACCATTTTTCAAATCATTAAATAACATTCTGATAATATGATCCTGTTGCTTATTTGACTGTCAATAACTTCAGTACAACATTTACATCTATATATGTATTTCTTTGTAGTTCTATAATTTAGGTCTCGCGGTCCCCTGAGGAAGCCATTTTGGGCAAAATGCGTCGGGTTTGAGACCTCCCACTCTTGATTTTGTTCTACCATACGTATTTTTTCTGTTACTACAAGTCCTATCTCAGGACTTTTATCCTCAACTTACAACGTGTACACAATGAAGTGGTTATTCTGAATCAAGTGTACTTTTATGTTAATGCATCCATTTATATATTTGTTTTGATTAACCTATCACTTTTATTATTTTTTTAATAATAATATTTGTTTTATTAATAATATAAGTTTAAAGATTATCTGACTCAGTAAAAATGCCTAAAAAAAGCCTTACCTGCCATTCCTCCTGCTTTAACCCCTTCCCCTTGGAACAAAATCTATATATATATATATTTATATATATATACACACATATATATATATATATATATAGTATAACAGACTGTGCCTACAATTATGTAGTGTACTGGTTTTAATAGTTACAAAAAATCACTTGTGTCGGTGTAACTACATAATTAATAACCAATGCTTACAAATACAATGCTGTTAATATATTTTATATCCATACTGATTTATGTGCTCACGAAAGATTAATCAGGTAAACTATCAGTCACAGGTTCAAGTTGAACACACTAAGAATAATAAAAAAAATAAATGCCCACCTGCTGATTGGATCTACATGGTAAGTACTGTAAGTGTTTTTTAGGTTTTTCAAATCATATCTGCAAAAATTTTATTTATTTATATTTTTTGGAAGAATTGTGTGCAGAAGATCTAACAATTACATCAAAGTATAAAATATTGCGATGTTCATTATTGCTACAAAAAAGAATCTAATCCAGTGCAAATCAGTAGGAAGATTATAAACCAACATCCTTGACAGAGGCAAACACAGTACATAAGAGCAGATATAGCAAAATAAAAGTTTTCCTGAAATCATGCACTCAGATGGCCTATTGGGAGGGAGCACAGTAGGTTCACATTAATCAGTCCAATGTGTACTTCCACCAAGTGCTTGGTCTGGTAGTATAACAAGCAAAGACTGAGAAAGTCCACAACTGTATCGAACAGCCTTTCTCAGCCTTTTCAATGTAGGGATCCCTTAAAATTAACTTTCAGGTCTTATGGAACCCCTGATATATTTACTATATCCACAGCTCACAGTGCATTAGTGTGGTGGTCAGTGGGAAGAATGTCACCTTGGAGATGGCCAAAAAGATTATTGGTTTCAGTTAAAGTTAACTGGGGGGCACTACTCATGGCTAAAAAAACCCCTAGCAATCTTTGGAGGAAACCTTAGTTCCACAGAACTGTGGTTGAGAAACACTTGTATAGAAACTTTAAGGAAATGAACACTGGAGTTCACAGTCTAAAGCACTAATGTAATAATATGGTAATATTATGTATAATACCCTTTGTAACCATGTAACCTTTAATGGTGGAAAGTTCAGAGCTGTCCAGTCACTTTGATTCTGGAACCTCTAGCCAATGCAGCCCCAGGTAACAATACTATTTTTCAATCCTTATACTTTGTAATTAGCACAGTTTTATTTTTAAAGTGTTCTAATATGTTAATGCATTAAGCTGCGTGTGCATTTCTTCAAATGCTTGCTGAGATTGTTTTAGGGTTTGGAGGACTTACAGGAATTTACACAGGGGCCCCATGATATGAGAAAATGACTTATGAGTTACTGAGGACAAAGAGGAGTGGTTAGCTTTTAATTCCATGCAAAGATGCCCTATTTTTATGCTGAGACCACATAACTGGACCCTAGTAATATATTGCCAATGCTGACAGCTCACCTGTTACCTCTCCCAGACAGATAAGGCCAATGACAGTCAGGAGTTCCTCTGGAGATTACATCAAGAACTGTAGTTATCCCTCTGATGTAAAGTATTTTTTTATCATCGCAGTAACAGAACAAAATATATAAACTACCTCCCTCGTTTGTTTTGAATTGGGCTCCAGTAAACTGCATTATAATACGTTCTTACTTCTCTATGTATGGTGCTGGAAGTTGATATAACGGTGAACGTTGTTGCCCCTTAGTAATAGATTTTAAGGTTAAAGTCCAACATTCACTCCAGCAGCATGTTTATAAATATTTATGTAGATTTCCTGTGCTTTCTTTAGTTCATATTATCAGCTGCCTCAATACCTAAATACCAACTAAAGAAGTTTGATCCTTTAAAGAAATCCTTTTGCCACATTTAACAGACTTGATAGGTTTAGTATAACCCAGGTTTGAAATCACAGAAGAACAAAAATTGTTTTTATAATTTGGTACATGACCAAGTAACAAAACCTTATTTATTAAAGAAAGAATGTGCACCACCAGTCATAAACAAAATAGGTTAGTTTATAATTTCTAGACCGTTTTATAAATTTATGATTAGAATAAATCCTCAATGTAGTATTTTACCTGTGCAGACTAAACTGCAGCAAGGTCTGGGTGAAAATTCTAAATGGCGGTCCTTCCTTTCTTGTACAAAAACCTTTTTATCCCATCCAGTACTGCACCGCCTATAATATATAAAACTTCCATAAACAATTAATTTTATCTATATTTTTCATAAAATACATATACAAAGCACACAGAAAACATTTTGTTTCTGGCTTATGACTTTATAGGCCTGTGAAGGAATTTAAACTTGTTATTGTTGCTCATAACTTATTACTGAATATATTGTGTACAGTATTGTAAGGAAATTGTGACCTGTGTCATTCCAATGTCCCCAAATAAGCTAAACACACATCTGAACAAAGTCTAGTCCTTCAACTATTAAAAACGAAAAGGTTTTTGCTGGAGTTCCATTTAATAATAATGATAAATAATTAATCCCCACCTATTTTTAGGAACATTTATTAACTTTTTCTACCCAGCTTCTTATTTATCCTTCAATTTTCTCCTATGGCCATGTACATGTGTGTCATACGTAGATTGTGTGTCATACCTACATATCATGTATCAGGCACACAATGAAAACCCAACCTTCGCAGATATAACGTTACACCATGCACAAAGCTTGATAGACCCAAGGGAAGCCCTGGGACCTGTTCTCTGAACACAGTTGTTTTTTGCTTGATATATTGATGTCTATTAAGTACTGAATGTGTTTTTTTTTAACTGTATGGAAATAATTTTTACCACGCTTATTATTTACCAGACCTGACAATTCAGCAAAAGTCCCAGGAGAAACACACACAGCTGCACCCTGCTGGTGATCAGATAGTTTATTTATTTCATTTATTCACCAAATACAATTGTAATGGTAGTAATGTACAATGAGTCATTCTCAGAATGGCACAGCATTGCCTTATTGGATTCAGAAAATGGTGTATTATTACTAAGTTTTAAGTCCATGCACAGGATTCAAGAAGCTTTAATAAATAAATAAAAACAAGAAGAAAAAGAACAAAAGAAATAAAAAAAGTACAAAATTAAAAACACAACTATTAAGTCTCTTAAAAGAGGCGGTTAACAGCTGTTATCTCACATTCAGAGACTGCAAGGATTCCTGAAACCATCCCTTGGTTGCAAATAGCAGCAAAACATTGTTCAACCACAAGGTTCAATTAGTCTTAGAAAGTTAACTTTCATAGGTCACCAGCAGTTCTAGACAGAGAATAGAGGTGCCACCACCAGGATATGTGACATACCCATACTGTTATCAAGTGACTACACATCTCCTTCTAAAAGTAACAGTACAGAGAATATAACACTGTAAATACCCCAGGGTGGAAAGACTTGGAACAATTTTGTAACCCTAATGAATTCCATAATATATATATATATATATATATATATATATATATATATATATATATATATTTATATATATATGATCTGCACTTTGGGGTATCTGCAGCAGTCAGGTATTTTATGAGTTTTATGAGTTCCCTTACTAAAGCACCAAAGCTGTATCAAAAGATGTATCAACAGGATACTACTGGCATGGTTATAATTAAGTAAGCAGACATTTAGCTGATCCTAAAGCCAATATGAAAATATGGTGACAGGCAAAATGCCTTTGCTGTTAAAATTCAATCAAGGTAAATAGAATTAAACATATGGAATAGTTCTAAATGAGCGGCTGACTCAAATGGGCACATGAGTCTTCTTCCCACATTACTGCTGCAGATCCCTTGGAAAAATGCCTGGTTCCCGCTCTCTAATTTCTAGAGATCCCTGAAGCATAGGGTACATATGGATTCAAATGTTATTAACTAGCTTGGAACCTGGCCTATATGATGTCAAAATCAGCATTCACATAATGTTCCTAATATGTGGAGGAATGGAGTCTTCAGCCCACAAAACATAATGCAGTATGTTCCGCTTATAAACTAACCCGCCAGGATGAAAGGTGGTGTAAAAGATCTGCAGAGGTGCCAGTTCAGACATTAGTCAGTAGTAAAGAAGATATATAGATTCAAATAAGGGATTAATATATAGAAACAAAATATCGTATGCAAGATAGAAATATGTGCAATCATTCCATATTTCTGGCTTGAAATTCGTAATGTAAAACTTAAAGTTGCTACATATGCAGTATGCAAATATGTACAGAAAAGAGAACTAATGTAAACATTTCATTATACATGAAATGTGCAACATATTTCTACATGTGCACTAAAGTAAAGCTAGCACATATATATTATATATTTATATCTATATATAATGATTTTGTAGCTGGTAATAAAGCATTTTGTATTTAAACATGTACTGTATAATACATTAGTTTAGGGAGACAGAGCTGACATGGAACAGACATCTTGTAGCAAGCAGCATATTGATGTGAAAGTGACTGTCAGCAGGTAGTGATTGTAAGCATGTCACTGTCACCCGGGTCAGTTTTCACACATTCATGGTGGTGGCAGCAGTATGTTACATAAACCCCTGATAAGGGCACCCCCCAGTGACTGCCCTAAACCGCCATCCAGCCGGCTGACAATCATTCTGCATCCAGAAGGTGGCTGTGTCTCTGATGTGACATTGCACAGTCACCAGCATATATCAGAATTCAGATTATTAACAAAGAGTTGTTTATAAAAATACAAATGTAAAGGGTTCCTCTTAAAAAGGAGCGTGCTGGGAAGGGGTCCAGGATGAATTCGGAAGCTCATGCAAGAGATGGAGCAAATAAAGTCTTAGTCTTGCTTGGGTTTGGACAGCAAAAGGACGGCCTGTGCCTGCTCTGCGCCCTCCAGCTGCTCTGCTTCCGACCTGCTGGTATCTTGATCATGAGGGGCAAAATGGGGAAAAATGGATGGCTGTTCAGTCTATTTATTGTTCTGATGCTGGTTTACTGATGAACTGGAGGGGACATGGTATTAATAATCACAATTCAACCTATATATACCTATATATACACGAATATATATATATATATATATATATATATATATATATATATATATATACATATACAGCTGCGCAGGTGGGTTCCCTGTGGGTCCACAAATACGCACACAGATAAAGATTATTACTTCGCTAGAGACACATATTGTCAGAATAAAGTGCATTTCTAACAACCTACAACCCCTGGGGTGTACACTGGGAGGCAGGAGGAGGAGGCAGCACCTGGCAAGGACTGGAGTTGATAGGCACAAACTCCATGGTGCTTCAGTCAACAAGCACCTTCTTGGCACACAGGCAGGTGCTAAGGACAACAGCAGCTAGTGCATTGTAGGGTTGGCTTTAAAGTGAGTTGAGACTCATCACTGCCCCCAGAGCCCAGGGTGAAGGACAGTGACAAGGGAAATAGGAAGGTGCTGAAATGAATATCTCCACATTGGAGGTCATTGGCGAGGACTGAGTGGAGTGGGGAGCCAGATGGCACCATCAGGAGACCTGCAGAGGGTCTGGATCAAGGTGGAGGGTGGAGATTTGCCAGCAGCCTCAAAGCCTTTCCTTCTTCTCCATGTCCACAAACATGCACAGCCAAAAGTGCTTACAAATCAGGGAGGAGAGTGAGCGCTGGAGAGCAACCACTTCCACACCTTATACTCCGGAGGGAGACTTGTCCGACACCCCCTTCAGCACCTCGTCTATTCTGTCATCTTCAATAACAACTGAGGAAAGGGAGAAACATTGGGTTGGGGATCAGAAGACTAAAGCACCAAGAGAGGTGAAAGTGGGAGGAAAGGATAACAAAATCACAGGAGGCCAAAGTGAGAAATGAGATGCAAAGAATTGCAAGATGTGGAGGAGGTGAGGCCTAGGAAAGCAAGCAAAACAACATGTGCATTCACTCCCACACTGCAGCTGGCTGTAGTCTAGCAGTGCACACACACATATGAACACAATGATGCATACACGTATAAACAGACACATCTTCCTAGATTTATACACAGACCTTTATGAAAACTGGATCAAAGAAATATAAAGCCACCGCTGCACAGAAATCTGTATGGGATTGTATCAGATAAAACCTGACTGCTCCCTGCAAGAAAAACTTCTAGTTACTCCAGAAATCAGGATGAACAATGTATCAGAAATGCTGTTCTTTAATTTCAGGGTTTACAAACTGACTCCAGTTTATATATGTCATATGTTTAATCCTAAACACCTTCCATTCATTACGTATAGGTCTAAGGATGATATAACAGGGGTGAAAACATACACAGCCATCAGGATCAGCTGTATAATATTGGATTTAGGCTACCATAATCATTGCTTTACAAAGATATTGTGAATTGGAGGGCAATAATACTTTAAATGTGTAATATTAAAGAGATATAACTACAATAGGTGCATTATGTTATTATTTACCATAAAATGATATCAACACTGCAGCTTTTTCACTCACTCCAAGTCTAATGTTCTAGGATGGGGCAGGCAGTTCAATTAGACAAGTTGAGGATGAGGACCCTGAGGTATTCTGTTATTTATTCAAAACATAGTTCTTCACTTACAATATTGCCTTCATATAAATAGTAGAAATAGTATTCTTCATATATATAAGTAAAGAGAGGAAAGAAAAGCCAGGCTTTTTGGCAGTATAATGCAAATATAGTATTCTTCATATAAAAGTCTGGGGTACGTTTATGAATAATGATAAAAGGTGCCTTATTACCAAGCACTTTATTTCTGAGAAATAATCACTACAATTTGTATTTATCTATGGTATATAGATTTTAGGATATAGGTTTACTACATTTTTACTTTCTTATTACATATATTACTTTATTTTAAAACAAAACACATCACAAGCTCTACTAACAGAATAAATAACAGATGAACACAAACATTCACTGGCTTAAGATATAAGCTGCACACACATACACCGCAGCAGTCAGATCAGCACCTTGGACAGCAGCACATCCAGCAGCCAAGATACAACACAGTGAAAAAAGGCTGGACATCTTTCTGTAGAAGACTCAACATGTGAATGTACCTGTTTGCATCAGACTGATATGCTGTGATTATGCAGTCATATATATATTGGAATGGATTGCTCTGCTACATAGATCACAGTAAAATGTTTTATTGATATGATGAGTTCACACCATTCCCAGTGAATATTGATCAACCCTGAGTGACCTGCCTGAAATAATCCAGTCTGATAATGACATCTGTACGGTGAATCTCTGTTGCAGGTCTATGACATGATTATGCGTCATAGATGGTCAATTATTTGTAATAAAATTAATCTTCTGTTGATTTAAGAAGTTCTATGCAGTACTATGTATATGAAATTTAAATCCATGCCACTACATTGTATGTAGCAGTCATTTCACAGACAATATCTATCAGAACACTTCCACATACACATATGATGACACCTAATGTCAATCTATCTGCAAGTTCTATCTGTGCCCAGGTGGAAGCAATGAATGCCATCAGACATATCTAGTGCATTCCTGGCACATTTACCCAATATAAAATATCTCTGTTTACCCACTTCTTCTAATGAACATTTTGGAATAATAATAATGCATTTTCTTGGTTAGACAATCTCATTATTTTGTGTAGCTGCATGATTCCATCTCATTATTGCAGTTGCACCTATAAACCTGTCTATAGATACTGGGTGTACCAGTTATTGGCACACATACCCAATTACGTACTCTTCTGTGTATAAAATGAGTGGAATTACCTCTCTAACTAGCAGGCTGCATTTAAATACAGATGTCCTCCTGTGTAAATATATATTATCTGAGCAGAGCCTCTGTAATGAATTCACACACTCTTCTACATAATGAAATCACTTACACCCACAGACACGAGTGGACAGAGCAAGCCAGCTTCATGCAGCGAGGAGATGAACGGAAAAATAACCACACACACATAGAAACTGGGAATTACACAATGCTTCATTTTAATGGTGTTGGGGGGTTTAGAAAGGTGAAAAAAACAGGAACACCAAAAAAAAAACAAAACAGCAAACTGGGAAAAGAAGTGAAGGGACATCAGATAGATGGTTTATGAAGATTGGGGATTGAGGGGAGCAGACATGGGGATCGGTGTAGGGGCATAGATGGAGAATGGGTGGTTGAAAGAAGCATGGATAAAGGATTACATAAAGGGATGAAGAAGGGTGATGGAAGCACTGAAGAAATGGGTAAACCAAAGTATAATGGGGATTTAGGGGAACTGATATAAACTATGGAAGATGAGGGGCATGAATGATGGGGAAGTACAGGCGCTGCCAGAGGACGGTACATTGTGGGGCTCATGGAAAGATAACGAGATATTGAGGGACATGTAGAAGATAGGAGGGAAGAGGGACTGATGGAGAAGGATTTGGGGATCATAAGTGGAACAGGGGATATGTGGAATCATAAATAAAAAACAGAGAATATTAAGGGGAGCACATCAAATACTGGAGGCTTTAGGGAGAGAATAGAAGGTTGTGGGATCATAGACAGAAGATGAAATATTGAGGGGAACATGTACAGAGAATAGTCTGGAGGCTCTAATGGAGAATGGAAAGCTGTGGGATCATAGATGGAAGAATAATAAGGGACACATATAAGGAATATGGGAAACTGATGAGGGATAGATTATTGTGGACATCATGAATGGAAGGGAAGCATTTCATCGGAGCAAATATAGAGGAAGGAAGTCTAGAGGGACTGATGGGGACTGTAAATTTTGGGGTTTAAAAAGAGAAGAGAAGAAATTAAAGATATATACTTACAGAGCTAGAGAAAAGAAGATACATTTTGGGGATCATAGATAGAAAAGAGGGGATTGAGGGGAGCATATATAGAAGATTTATGGGGAATGGTAGATTGTGGGGAAAACGGATGGAGACAGTAATAAAGAGTGAATATATAAAAGATGGAAGGGTGATGGAAAAGGGTAGATTGTGGGGATAACAGAGTGGGGGTGGAGGGGGATAGAGGGGAGCATAAATAGGGAACATTACAATGTGGGGATAATATAGGGATAAGAAGGGGGATTGTAGGGAACATTAGAATGTGGGGATCATAGAGGGATAAGAAGGCAGATCGAGGGGAACATAAATAAGGGACATTAGAATGTGGGGATCATATAGGGATAAGAAGGGGGATTGTAGGGAACATTAAAATGTGGGGATCATAGAGGGATAAAAAGGGGGATTGTAGGGGACATTAGAATGTGGGGATCATAGAGGGATAAGAAGGCAGATCGAGGGGAACATAAATAGGGGACATTAGAATGTGGGGATCATATAGGTATAAGAAGGAGGATTGTAGGGAACATAAATAGGGAAAATTAGAATTTGGGGATCATATAGGGCTAAGAAGGGGGATTGTAGGGAACATAAATAGGGGACATTAGAATGTGGGGATCATATAGGGCAAAGGGGGGTGGAGGGGAACATAAATAGGGGAATGTAGAGTAAGGATATCATAATTGGAAGAAAGAGTATTGAAGGGTGCAAATATTGAAGATCAGTGACAGATGGGAGGATGGCAGAGATGGAAAGGTACATAGGGGTTGGAAGTCTAGAAGAACCCATGGAGGATTGGGGCATTAATGGAGAATAAAATACTGAGACCATAAACCCACCAGGGAATTCAGAGATGATAAATGTAGATGAAGAAAAGGTAGAGGCTGCAATGAAGAGAAGCCTGGGGATTTACATTGAGTGAAATAGATGAATGGCAGCACCCCATCCTCTTACCTCTCTTTGCTCTTCCAATCTGTCCCAGTTTTGGGGGTCTTTTCTGTTGGTTGCCCCCAAAGAAAGCGCTGGTGTCCTGCAGGCGGCAGCTGAATGAGATTTGCCCCACCTCGGTGTCTGAGCCATAGTGCCCCATCTTATCCTCGCTGTAGGGGAGAATCTCAGACATGGTGAGTATTGCGGGAGGTGAAGATCCGGCTGGAGGGTAAAGAGAGCTGGGACTATAGCGGGCTGGGATCCTGCGGAGGGTGCAGTGACTCAGTGAGCTGCGGAAGGATACCGTACTGGGGACGGTGCTAATCGGCGATGGCTGCGGTCTCGCAGCTTGTTCTGTAGACGTCTGAGGAGAATCTAAGAGATTCTACATCATAAAGGGAAGCAATGTCCAGGTGACGTCATGGGAGGGGGGTGTGACATCAGGAAGCGAGTGCGGAATAACAATGACACTGCAGCAAACAAGGAATCAACTTCACAGAAACAAACCCCAGAGAAGAGGGGCGGGCGGGCGGAATCCTGGAAAGGAGGGGAGCCCACTAGCCAGGGCGGGTGGTGGAGTATCCTAGACAGGGGTCGGGGGAGTTCCTAGTACTGATCGACACTCAATGGGCTCTGTGCAGCTCTTTGGGATGATGGACGGCCACATCGCCTATTTGCATACATCGTCATCACAGAACACATGATCCGGATCTCTTATTTACAGCCTTCATTTTTATTCCTTTCTGTGAATATTTTCACTCGTCGGAGAGGCTTTTCCTAAATGGCTGGTGATGGATAACGGGTCACCTCTAGCACACCTTGACAATGTCATGTATAAGTGAAAGAATAGCAGCTCGGTACCATGAAACACATTTATATGTATAATCTATATATTTATCATTGTGATGCTGTAATGCCTGTCAGTTATCAGCCAATCAGGAAGCGTCTTTCATGTTTCTCAGCAGTAAAGTAGTGTAAGCTGCCACTTGATTGGTTGCACACTCTTGCCTGCGTTCACCCCATAAAACTCATATACCAGATAATAACCTTTAATGCACATAACACTAAATACAATAAGTGCATATAATGAACATTTACCTGCAGTGTCAGGAGCTCACGTCTATAATTTACCTATTTCATTCGTTGTCTTTCCACTCAGCATCACATGTAGGCTTCACGGCAAAGCCTATTATTATTAATCACAATAATAATAATAATAAACAGGATTTATATAGCGCCAACATATTACATAGTACATTAATTACCACTGGCATTCACCCATCAAGACATTTGGATTTTTCCATAACATTCCGGTTCTATTATTGGTGTATATGGCACCTACAGGCCCAGGGCCACACAGCCCCATGGTCAACACCTCTGTCTTATCATTTTGTCTGTTCCACATCCAAGAGACAAGTGTGACTGCTACAATCCTGCAACATGGGACCCTGGAATCTATAGCACAACATTTACCAACCTTCAGCTTGCACACCCCATTTTTGACCATTCTAGGAGAACGTCTGTGTGGTGCTGGGTACAGCCGCAAACTGAAGATTGCTGGAACAGGGAAGAAGGTAAGTACCTAAAGTGGGATTGTACACCTAATGGAGTGGAGGCACTATATAGGGGTGGTGCCCTCTAATAGTAACTGTGGCATTTTGTACTGTCAGTCCTAGTACGGGTTGCAGGGCGGGTTTGGTCTTGCCCTCATGCAGACATTTTTACCCCAGTTGGCAGAAAGGGGTAATGCTATAGGGGGCTAAAGCAGAGGTAAACTGCAATCAGGCATGTCTTTATAGAAGAAAGAGACAGATGATGTCCCCTCTGCCAAAAAACATACTGGTGCATCCTGGCTTAGCCCGTGGCTGCTAGAACTAAAAGAAGGTATGCCAGTCTGGCCAATCAAGATTGGAACCAGAAAGAGGAGCAAAGAGAGGATTGCAGTGCCCAGGACAAAACAGGGAGGGATGAGTGTATTTAAAAAGCTGCAATCAGGCAGGTAAAATTTTTAATTCCCCTAATCACAATTTTTTTTATTCTTGCAGGGACTGGGGACTTCTCAGCTCGCAGCACATTCCTGGACAGACTGAAGTTGCATGTGGCCCACCTTAGGAAAAGCTGAGACTAAGGCTACATACACACGTGCAATAATTGTCGTGCAATTGCAATTGCACACGTGCAATTAGAAAACAAATGATTAACGACCGATCAACGATTATTCACCATTATTTTGAATGATCTTATTGTGCACAATTCTGTACATGCTGAAATGATACGATCATTCAAATATAATCCACCAATAATGTACGCACGCTAGATACAATCATTTGAAAGACGTGGGAAGTGACATGTACAGGAGAAAGTGTACCATAGAACCATAGAACGACCGTACACACAATAGTAAACAATAGTCGCCCAATCAGATCTGCCGGACGGTTGATTGTTTCTAGCGACATTCCTCATTCATCGGCGTCGTTGTGCACTTTTTTTGTTAACAATTATTGGATGATCGGTTGTTAGTTGTTTGTTCAATAATTGTTTGTTATAATTATAATAATAAATAATTATTATTATTGTGTACTTGTAGCCTAAATGACTGACAGGAAGGACAGCAAATAGCTGAAAGGGGAGGGCCAGGACAACACACATAAGTAGGAGTTGGGTGATCACTGTATTCCATCAGACAGAAAGCAAGCAGCCTATAATGCTTGTTTTGTGGAAGTCAAAGTGTGCAGAGAAATGGGACTTGCTGGACAGAATTATTAATAATTTTACAAAAAAGAAAGGCAGGGCTGGAGTTGAGCTGTAATAAATACAGTTTGACTGTTTAAAAGACATTCACTGTTAGACACTTGAAGCCAAACTTTTAGCAGGAAAAAAAAATCTTACATTTATAGGTGTAAGCCAACAATCCCTTTGCAAACCTCCGCCAAAGTCCAGTAGGTCCTGAGCTGTGCCAATCTCGTGTTTCTTTCTGGCTTGAACTGGGCAGCGGGCACACTCATCTTCTTCTGGCTTTTTCTTACGTCATCTGTTCCTGCACTGTGCAGGCGTAAGATTGGGTGGCATGTCTTCCTGAAAATCTTCATGCCTGGGATTGGCACGTTTTTGTTCACATTCCAGGAAAGCCCCCTCTGTGCATGCCTAAGACTGCAACAGTAAAGAAAGAAGTGGAGGAATCCTCTCTGAAAAAGGAAGGAACAGTGGCACTTCCCTGCCAATATTTTGTAGCTTTAAATACTCCATACACAATGATATTTATTTATGATTTGGGTTTCATTTTGTGCTATCATTTGTTAGGGCTACATTCCAAAATCACATTAAAAGGTATATCACTATTTTTCAAATGCTACAGACAACTTGTGCACTATACCACCCCTCTCCCCCAACCCCAGAGTTATCAGTACACTCATTTTAAAATGATCAATAGCACAGGTTACTATCTTTAAAGTGACTCAAACACCTAAAGCGTACCTAAACTCAGAAATTTCACTTTACATAAAATGGTTAACAACCCTTTTGTGTAAAGTAAAAATTCTGTTGTTTGTTTTTTTTTTTAAGTGCAACACCCTTTTTTTTTTTAAAAAAAAAAGCGCAGCACCGCCCTATAATTCTTGATGGTGGTCCTTGCCTGTGCATGCCCGAGCATCAGTGAAAAACCCAAAAATTTGCCTATCTTGCACATGTGCAGTGAGATCGGCAAGTTTTTTTTCCATCCTTTGTCACCCAATCTTGCTCCTGGGTCAGGTGACGTAGGAAGAAAAACCAGGAAGAAGATGGCGCCGCTCCGTGCGCCAGCTCAGGGACGGATAGCGGGACAACGCGGGACCCGACTGAAGACACCTCCAGATGGATCTGACTGCCATGCGGGATTAAGGGCAAGTGTATTTTTTTGTTTTAGGCACTGATCCTCATTGCAAAAAACATTGAACCTAGCTGAAAAGTGGGAAGAAAGCTTTTCCCCCACTGCACTCTGGTTTTCCCCAACATTCCCTATATTACTTTAGAGCCTAAAAGTGATGTGGGGGAAGAAAGAACAAAAGACTGCAGCATGAGACTGGACTTTTAACACATAGGTGCAGAAGATCAATGAGCAAGGCTGGATCATCAACATAGGGGAGTTTGTCAGTGGCTTGCTTTTTAGGAATGTCATTTTTAAATTCACTGTACATACAACTACAAAAAAAGTAAATAACTTGAAAAAATATACTACAGAATAAAAACATAAAATGTGATAAAACATTATAAAGCATTTACTGAAAATGAGATTCATTCACCACAGTAACTGCATAGCCCCATGCTGAATATAAATACATGCCAGAAATGAAAGAAGCAGTTCTGTATCAGGAGAATATCTATTGTGCTTATACAGTAGATGACAACTGAGCTATTCAGTTTGGCACAAGGTTCACAGAAGCAAGCATTCACTCTTTGAAGAAGTAACAGTGTTCAGATGTATAAAAGGACAAAGTCAAGAGGCAGCAATATATCTATTTATACACATGGCAAAGAGACATTCACATCACTTTTACCACTGCCTCGTACTATTATAATAACAGTTTTGGAGTTTAGTGAAGGCGGTCAAAATTTTAAGTTTTCATGACAAATTAATTAAAGCAGATATACGCCCAATTATGTGGCATTTCATCTGCTAAAGTTATAAAAAAAAATCTATATTTTAATGTAAGATACCTGCTTCATTGTCTTTACAGTCATTTTCTGTTTATGTGCATGTACTACATGGCATTTGTGTGATTAGGTTTCCTTATGGTGACAACAGTGGATCATACGTGTAAATTATGTGTTAAAGTGGCCACTTTTTGATCTTAATGACCGATGTAATAGAATCAAGGACGAAGCTCTGACTTGTCATTGGTTAATCCAAATATCTATTACATTTTCTCAAAAAATAAAATGTTAACTATTCATTATCTAAGCTAGAAATGATTGTGAGCAATTCAAAGGGTTATTAAACTTCCTTAAAACATCTATTAACTTGATAGAATTATCCCTGCTTAATGACTTGGATAACAGGTTGCCATGGAACAACCTGGGATATGCAGGGTTTCTGGAGTACGTCCTTCCTGGTACAGCATGCACATTACTCTAACTGATCAAACTTTGCAAATCCTTAAATCCTGTTTGTCATCAGATAGTCCACAATAGTGTAAATTTTACCTTGAACTACTTAGCCATTCTATGCATTTTCCCATCAAAAGCAAATAATCTTCCTTTATACTCCGCAACACTGTGTCAAAACTAGTAGAAATCTGGCAGATGACCCTTCATTGTTTATTCCAACGACCTGCACCCTACATGGTCTGACAATGAAGAAACTGTTCAAGATGCCAAAATTTGCTTTGCAACTATGCTATGCTGGGTACTTTACCTGCTCCGCAGAACATATATATGGTGTATTCATATCTCAATCACCTTGATCAATTCATTATATTTACATTTTTTTCTCAAATCTCTAATCTTTGCAATTATTTGCGTTAGGCTTTGGTGGATCTGACTTGGAGATATTTCTATTTTGCTGACTATAAGCCATTTTGTTTTTGTTGCTAGTGATGTTCCTTGCTTGAGATGTTTTCCCTGTGGCAATAAAAATGGAGTCTCATATGTCTATGCCTTTTAAATTACATTTTGTTTATTACTTTTATGATTCAGTGCTGTGGTATCCTCACCTGAAAATGGAGTACCTCCATTACCAACTTCATATGCACAGTCGAGCTCCCAAGACGCACTTATCGCCACTCTATTGAAAGCAGCTGATCTTACAGACGTCTGAAGACACTTACATCCACTTCAAAGAGACTTCATCCACTACTTTTACCAACAAAAGGTAATAACAAGATTGGACCAAATGTTGCTTTTTTCTCCATTACTTCTTACAAGGATTGCCTCTGTGGACACTAAAAAAAATGTAATATTGTGCGAATAAACCTGGTGAATTTTTGTAGAATTCTTATTCTAATTTATTTTCTGAACCATTTCACCTCTCAAAGTATTAAACATTTTACCAGTGCTAAAGTCCCCGGCCCTAACGGCCTTATCACGGACTTCTATAAAGTCCTAAATGATGAGCTTAATACCTCATATACAATCATATTCTTCACAAACAACCTTACCCTCCCACAGGCAATAAAGCTTTTATTCTCCTTTTATTTAAGGACGATAAACATGCATTATCAGTCATGTAAACTTGCTTTATTAATTATTAAACAAAAGCCTGTCTACTCTTTTACCCAGGTAATATCACCAGCCCAGGCAGGCTTTGCGTCTGGGAGATTGGCTATAACTAATTTTTGCCACATCATGATAGTGCTAGAAGATATGCACTGGCCATGTCCTTTTTCGATGTCCTTGGCTAGGTTGGCCTTAGATAAGAAGAAGGTTAAAAAGAAAAAAATAAGTGTAATTAGGAAATCATACACAATGGCAAATCCGGTACATTTCAATCTAACATTCAAATGTGCTTAGCCACCACAGCTGTAAGGAACTTACCCGCCCTGCGAGCCCGCGGTGTCCCTGGGGTTCCCAGCCACAGAGGGGGACGCCACAGTAGCAGGCAGCATGGCCGAGGCTGCTGCCCTGCTCCCAGCTTGTCTGTCTCTACAGGCGGCTTCGGGGCAGGGTCCTCTCCTCCTGTATCACTGTCTGTATTAGTCTGTCATTTGCAATCCCTATTTAATGTACAGCGCTGCATAATATGTTGGCGCTTTATAAATCCTGTTTAATATTAATAATAATAATGGACAACAGCATGATCAATCCTCTCCTCCACATCCAGCGCTCTCCATGGCTTGGAACTTACAATTACTGTAATGGCAGTCATTTCGGGTCTGTGTCAAGTGAGGGAGTGGGTGAAGGTCCACCCATCATAGTTTGTATAGTGGGAGAGTGTGACTGCAAACTGAGCAGTCCGTGTAGGAGAAACTGCAGAGAATATGTTGGAGGATGGAAAGGAATGCCAAACCTACTGTGAAGCATGGAAGTTATGTTTTAGGACTACTTTTCTGTGTTTGGCACTGGATGCCTTTAGTCTGTGCAAAGAAAAATGAAATCCTATGACTAATTTGTGTACAGCTCTGCTGAGTCATAGGTCATGGATCATGTGGCCCACAACACACAACTAAAAGCACCTAAGAGTGGCCAAGAACAAAACACTGGGCTATTCTGAAGTGTTCTTCTATGAGTCCTGATATAAAACATACTGAACATTCATAAAAAGAACTGAAACAAGGAGTCTGGAGAAAACACCCTTTAAAACTGGCAAAGCTGGAGAAATTTGCTCAGGAAGAGTGGGTCAAACTACCTATTGACAGGTGCTGAAGTCTCATTGAGATTGAAAACAGGAATTGCCTGTTTGTGGAATGAAACATTAGGTAAAGAGTCCCATCATTTTTTTCCATACTATTTTCATTCCATTCCATTTTCTCAGTTTCAAGTTATTTCAGAGACAATTATGAGTTCTGTTTTTTTAAAAGGGGTAACAACAAACGTATCCACATGTGTATATTATTAAGGATAAAGCTGATGCAGAGTAACTTTATGATGGATCAGGACTTACATAAGTAAGTACTAAGTACTGCTACCTTTTACCTTACAATTGAAATTGGATTGTACTGGAAACAGACGTTGGAATCATTCAGACAGAACAGAAAAATAGGAGAAGACATTAGGAACAATAACCTGAATACTTTCCTAAACTAATACTTCTAAAACTGTCATACATTTGTACATTTATATAATTTACATTTATTTATATAATGTACATTTGTATAAATCCCACTACTTTATTTGCTATAGGCAATTCAGCAGTAAAGATCTCCAGCGGTCCAACATGCTCTCCGCACAGGGCTCCAATCAACAGCTTTCATGCTCCCTGAGCAATATTGTTTATTGGATCATTGTGAAGGGGGTGTGTCAGAAAGCTGCGATCAGAGAGCAGCAGTCCAGATCTCTGGGGTGCATGATATGAATATATATGAACCCAGGACCCAGAACTGAGAGTATAAGAGTTACAGCCACTGAGCCATCCTGTCAGTACTTTTTTTTCCCTGATTCTTTAATTTAAACTCTTTAAGCCACACTTTTATGCTTGGTACTTATTTGAAATAAAGCCATAGAATGTATATCTCCTTATACATACTTCCAGATCTCAAAAACACCAGAAACACTGAAGTATAGGCACTAGGAGGAGATTTCTGTACATCTGCTTCTAAATTCTATCAGCACATTGCATAAGGCAAGAGATATGTTCTAAGAAGCTTTATTTTTAAACGCGCTAAATTATCTGCCTCCTAAGTTCTTGAAAAACACATTACTAATCAATACCAACTAGATGGCAGGTAAATATTACCGTACATATTTAAAGCAAAATAATAAGGAAAGTAGGGCAGTGCAGAATCATGGATGTTTGTAATAAATTATTTATCAAATTGATCTGTACATTGCTTTGCCATTTGCTCTTGAATGTTGACCTATGCTACACAGTCTTTGTGGGCAAATTCAGGTGTTTCTGTAAGAAAATAAATATTTTCAGTAAGCCATTATAGAAACATTTTACATCCCACCACCTGCCATCCTGAAATGCAGAAAAAACTCCAATTGTTTGGGATATTTCATGGAATGAGACAAGTACATACCTTTAAAGAAGGCTCCACCGTGCAACATACTGGTTCCCTACAGAACTATTTTGTTACTTCTCATTAGTCTTCTATATTATACTTGCTCATTCCTAATTCTTTAGGTTACATAGTTTGTTAATAGGTATACATTACCGGGATTTGTGAATCTGACATTCACTGAAACATTTTCTGGTAGAGAATTTTTTTTCAATGATGTTGCTCACTGCTTTATAAATAGACCTCCTGTGTGATGTTATGTTCAATTACTAACAATTCATTTAAATCAACCCTTGCATCCAACTACAATATTCAATATACCATTTACTTGTTTGATAGTTGATCTAAATTACCAACTATCACAGAATAAAAGAATAAATGGATAAACATATCTTGCCCAGATAATTTTTAATGGACATTCTGCACAAATATCATATGCAATGCAGTTTTTGACCGATTCATTGTTTTTGTCTAATCATTTGCAGTCGTCTAATCCAGCGGTTGTCAACCGGTGGTCCCCGAGAAGATTTTGGTGGTCCCCATGTCCCCCGTGCAAATCCCTGGCTCAGGGAAGTGGGCGGGCTGTGTTTCACAACACAGCCCGTCCACTCTCACATCACAGACTCTGCAATTGGGGCGGGGGTTATGAGTGTGGGCGGGGTTTTGAGGAAACTATGGGGAGGTCCCTCCCCTTTGATTGACAACCGGCTCCTCGCGCATGCACGGACAGGAGCCAGTAGTTTTAGTGGTCTGCGGGACCAAAAAAGGTTGGCGACCGCTGGTCTAATCAGTGTGTGGCTAGTTAAGACACTATACAAATAGGGTACAGTGAACGGATAAAATACAATATACTTTTATATTAAACTGCGTCTTATTCACAGATCATAAACAGACCACAGGTTGAAGTTAGCATGCACGCTACACAGTCACATTCACAGCACACAGAAAGAGAACATACAAAATGCACACAGTCAGAAAACAGAAATATAACTCAGTCAATTATGCACAATCTGAGCATACTAAATGGTTTACACTGAATAAATTCGTCGAGTGTTGTTAGAAAGCACAGTGACAGGATGGTGGAAACACTATTATATTTTGTATGTGGCACTGATGTTTATGCATTGACATGCACATATGGTTGATTTCTCTGTTGCATGCCTGACAAGTGGTGAATACAAGTCACAATATGCATGCGAAGGGCTGCAGTTAGATGACATCATGGAGTTGGCCCTGAATAAAAAAAAGCAAAAAAGTAACAGTGATTGCTAAATTCATACAGCCATCTTTAGTGTGCTAACGTTGGAAAATCATGGGAGCTAATATATTTCACTCCAGATGTAAGATACACTGTATTTATTGAGTCCAGTCCAGAGAAATGTGCACAGTGGACACAGGAACATTACGATTTCTGGAGGACTTGTAGCCTTGGGATTGTCCATGCCTTTTTATAATTTAGGTTCTCAAATCCTCAGACAATTCTTTGCTCTTCTTTCTTTTCTCTTGGTGTATTACAAACATACCTTCAAATCTGAGAGACCTGGAGCAGCTGGCAAAGGAAGAGTGGTCCACAATTCCAGTAGAGAGATGAAAAAGACCAAGGCGATTAACATAGGTTATTTCTTCCGAAGGGTGTTCTACTAAGTATTAAGTTGAGGGTGCCAATAATTTTGTCCAGGACATTTTTGACATTTTGTGTTGAATGTATCAGATTTTTTTCCCTGCTTTTGTGTGTTTTTCCGGTGCCAACAAAACAAATAAACATGACAATACCAAAGCAACAATTTATTTTTACAATTTACCAGTTTATGTTGTTGTAATTGCAACAATTTTCTGGGAGAACTGGTGCATTTTCTGACATAAATGCAAGGGTGCCAATATTTTTGGCCATGCCTGTATATGTAAGATATAATTTCTCCTTTTGGTAAGACCTAGAAGTTTTTACACCACTTTTTATCTATGCCTATGATTTGTTCTGCGCGATCTGCTGAGAGCTACCACTCAACATCTTTTGGACAGTCTCTTTTTAATGTTTGCAAGACAGATTTATTTGTTGAGATTCCAGAGTAAGGTTGCTGCTGGCAGCAAGGGGAGTGCAAGGTGGGTGACACAGAAGAGGGCACAGATCCCCTGGTGCTGCGGGGGTCAGTTGACATTTCTGTTAAGAGACTATTTATTATTCATCTTAACAGGGGATGGCCTTTCTATGGGAATACATTGAAATTCCTCTGGTACATTACCAACTTAACCACCTAGTACTTTACTGACCTGCAGCATGCATTCCACAATTTGACTCAAACAAGTCCTAATGCCTTCCTACAAGCTTGGGGCACTGTTTTTTTTTGTGTAGGTCTAGGAATCTGGGGATGTCACTGATATACAATTGTACCCAGCAAAAGTGGTCTAAGGAAAGACAGCCAGTAAACTGGTAACAGGCCCACAGCTATCTAAGGCTCAGTGAGCGTAGGCATGAGAATTGGATCATGAAATGATAGAAGAGGACCTGGTCTCATGAGTTTTGTTTTATTTTAGATTATTTGGATGGCTGTATGTTGTTTACCTGGTAAAAGCATGCCAGACCAGTAAGATTCAAAGGGTCTTCTGCTAATGTGTCAGATACCACTGGGCAGGTTTAGGGGTTTTGTAGCATATGTGTCTCCATGGATCAAAGCTGTTTTGGCAGCACAAGGGGGACCTACACAATATTAAGCAGACAGTGCAATGGATATTTGCATATATTTCTAAAGTTTAATATAGTAGTGGGCAACCTATGTTTTTTGCTTATATTAATGCGTCCGCTTCCTTTACTTGTTTTATCTAAATTTCTATGATTCTAAATTCTAATGATTACACCTTTTGTTGTTGATTTCCACTGCTGCATAATATGTTGTTAGTTTATAAATAAGGATGATAATAAAGGTTGCTCTCACGATCTTTATAGGATATACATTCAAGTAAAATTTTAGACCAGAGTAAAAAATAAATGGTGTAACTCTGAAAATATCTATTTTAATGGGTACCTTTAGGTATAATGAATTTAAAAGAAAAACATGAATAAATTTGGTGTTTGTCATCAATGTGAGTACCGTCATGTAAAACATACAAGCATGCAAAACATGCATGCCACAGGTTTACCTTATATTAACTCTTATCCACATATTGGTTTGTGTTCTTTTGCTGGTCTGTATGTCTTTCACTTGCATGCGTCACTGGGTGCCTCCAGCTTTGTTTGTGATTTGACGTAGTATATAGATAGAGAAATGCATTTCACGTATTCCCACTGCACATCATGGGGATCGGTCATTGAGTAATTATGTTATCAGTGTACAGCACCTCAATGTTCCCTCCCCCAGCTAGTCTTTCCTTCTGTCCTCCCTTTGCTTTTCTTTCCCTCCACCCTTACAGCACACTGCAGAGGCTGCTTATAATGCAGAGAAGAACTGGACCCATAGAGATAGTAAAACCTGCTTTCATTCTATCTCCAGGTCTATCCATGCTCTATATCATCTATGTATATGTGAAACTCAATAGAATTCTTTATAACTTATAGGCATCTGAACATGCAAGGCTGCTGCACATGTCTTGTGTAACAGACAGTGCAGCTATGCATTGGGGATGCAAAATATTAAATGCTTAGACATATGAAATAAGATTTTAAGTGCAATATAGAAGAAAAATAAGCTGAAATGTGGGTAGAAAGAGGATATATAAGAAGGAGGAGACTGCAAATCTATGGGAATGTGAGAGCGTGGGTGTTGTGAGGGGAAAAAAAGACTGAGAAAAGGAGAGTGAGATGAGAAGGTGAGTTGTTAGAAGGAGGGTTTAGAAACAGTATACTAAGAAAGAGATATGATACAGACCATCAAGAAAAAGAAATACAAACAAAAAAATAAAGGAAAAACAAAAACAACTATAAGTTTGAAGAGGGTATAAAAAAAGCCAAAAAGTGGTTTTGGCAATAATGTTCTTCTTTGGCACATACTATGCATTATGGAGCTTTATCGGGGATCTATCAAGTTGATGATTATAATCTTCATAAGATTTTTATTTACTATCTGCAGTAATGTCCCTCCATGTTTGCTGAACTAAACAAAACTCGAGGTGTCATCCCTGGCAATCCGACTCTTTTTTCCTAATGCAGTGCAGATAAAACAAATGTTAACTGAAATCAGATTTCTTGAAATGGGCTTTTTTGGCTATTTTCCTAATAAAATTACATATATTTTGTTTCTAGTGTTGAAGATACCACTTTTGGTGCGTGCTGTTTTCCAAATAACAAGCTGGTTGCCATGCATTTGGCATCCTATTAATCTGAGTGGGCAGCTCAATATACCACATTGCAAAGAAATGACGTGTATGTATTGGAAAGCACAGCAGCACATGGCAGTGCATTGTCACCTGTTGCATTGCAGTGCTTTGTAAGGTGTGCTAGGGGTGCCATTAGGAATGACTGCCAACCCAGCACACTCTCCAACACAAGTTCTGTGCAACTCATCAACAAATGATGTAAACACATGTGTTAATTCGAAACACTAGAGGAAACCAGCCCTAACTTCTCAGTTTCATCAGATCTTTTATAAAAAAGGTTTCTGCTGTTGATTGCCATGCTTTAGAGATGTACTGTACAAACAGATTGACCTGAAAGGTGAGTGTTGTAACATGAGTTGGATAAGGTGTTAGTCTGTGTGTGATAACAGTGTGACACTGAGTGGGTGGACTGGAGGTGTGTAAGCAGCATTAAATGTAGCGCTAGTAGCCGTCATGTGTAAGGGGGTTGAGATTTTGCATGAACCTCACTATGCAATGTAATAAAGATATATTGTATTGTGACATCCATTGGAGTGACACAGGACTTCTTCACCCAGCAGCTTTTGGTAATGTAAATTGAATGATGACGTCATGTCAGGAGTGTAAGCAGTGTGACAAGTGTGATAAGAATGGTGTGTAGAGTATGAGGGTTAGCAGTGTAACACTGGGGGAAGGGTGTTCATGACAAATCTCTGCCTTGTTTCTATAGCAACCTCTAGTTCTAGCCTCTCTATCTCTCTCCCTCACATCAGCCCTTGGTAACCATGGAAACAGAAAAACTTTCCCAGCTTTATATTTGTCTGCATAAAATTATTAAAAGTCTTTGAGAAAGTGGGGGAGTTATTATAGGAGTTAGGTGATTGTTGGGCATCCATCAGCCGTAAAAATCTAAACCTATTTCAGTATATTAATGCTAAGCCTTCTTATGAGTCATCAGGATATGAACACTACACAGACAAATGATTGTATGGTTAACACATCTTCATTCTAATAGATTACAAGCCACCACTCTTAACAGCTCCCTAATGGCAAGGCTACTAACTTTGGCCCCCTATTAGCCTAATAGTAATGCTTTCTACCTATAATCCCATTTTTTGTATTTGTACTGTATGAAATATAACATAATGCCACTATACAGAGGGTGCAAGACAAGCTGCATTCAATGGAACCAGTCAGGAAGATGTATTCTATATACTGTATGATGTAACCTGTGAGCAAATTCTTTTCTATCTGGTACCTATTTGTTACAAACCTAATTCTGTTTCCTTTCTTCCTTTTCTTGCACAGCTCTTCATTTTATTTGCATCTCTGATCCTGGCCATTTCTTCATAATGGGTTTCCATTGATGGTGTGTGTAAATAACAAGCACCTGTGTTAATGAACATGATGGCGGCTGGAATCCGTCTCTTGTAATTGTAACTGCCAGTCACGCAGAGTCTGGTCCAAGCCATATAAATCTCAGGAGTAGTTCATGCAAGCAGTTTTTTTTTCACATTTACCCTCCTACACAAAAATCAAAGGGAAATGTCATTAGCGAAGTCAAAACTATATGTCAGTAGTAAGAAAGCACATGTCATTACAATGATATAGCAGATATGTTTGTCAATTGAAATAAGCTTATTAGAACAATGATGCATGTTTTTCTTAGATTTGCAATGTTATACTCACAACAAAGTGCACCTGTGTCTTGACTATTTGTAGGCAGTAAAGAAGCTATTAGAAAAAAGCCATCCCTGACCTCTCTAGCTGTATGTAGTATGAAGTAATTCATCCTTAAAGATCACAAGTCTTAGTTTTCCTTGCTTTTGACATGCTTCACCAAATCACACCTTGCTGAAAGCAATTAGGCAGTCGCTTTGCATAGTTTGGATTTGTTTTGATGTGCTTCAGTTGCAACACAGTATGGCAGCATGCGGGAACTAAAATAAATCTGGCACATCTACAGAAACAACGAACATGCTGAACAGCATGTGCACAATCTGGGCACAGGTTCACTTTCAGTGTTTTGGTTAATTTGATTTATAGTTCATGCTTTTCAAGGTAAAAAACAAGTCTCAGGTAGTAAATAGTTTGCTTTGTACAAGTAAAAACCTGCTGAGATACAAAAATTAAGGCAAAGAAAAGTGGAATTATAGTCCAATAAAAGCTAAAATAACTAAACCAATTTTTGCTGCAATATTAAGCTTTAGCCCAAAAGATTTTTCTGAAATACTTCATTTTTTGCTTCTGCTCAAGCCAAAGTCATCCTCCTGAAAGAAGAAGCAGCAAAATGATAAGCTCTTCTTTCTGTCACACTGCTCTCTCCTTCTATAACAATGCTTTGTGATTAGTACCTCATGTTACTACTTCCTATTACACTACAGCCAGGTTAGAAGTGAATTTCAAGAGTCAAATAGCAGATGAAATACATATACATAAAAACAGATTTAAGGATGTACTAATGATTGAAGAGCTGCAATAATGTGTGTCTTTTATACCTACCTGCACAGAGTTCAGCTTTATTCACAATAAGATTTTTTTTTCTTCATTTGCAAGATAAAACCTAATTTATCCTTGTTATAGTTTTCAAAAGGGATGTATAATTTGTTTCCTGCTGGCTAAAATGTAAAACTGTACTTACAATTCCAAATACTGCTTTTCCAGGAACAAATCAAAGTGTGCTTTTGTTCATTGTTATACAAGGAGACATTTGTCTTGTATTCATTTTGATTATAATCAATATTACTTTTGTGTCCATTTTTAATCATTTTATTCTGCCAAGGCACAGTGACTTTTTTTTCAGGTCATCATTTTCTAATAACCTTGGTTTTATTTTTGGCTTGTATTTTGTAGTGATCCTACTCCTGTATCCAGTTACAATCAATAGTACTCGATTATTGTATTATTTACCATGTGTGTTTTTATATTACTCAACATTTACAAAAAAAAGAACCTGGACTAACCTTTCTGTACAACTCCTCATTAAGTGAACTATGGCATTTCTGATATCATTACTATTAGAAACTCTGATTTCTACACTTTACCCACTTATGTCACAGTGAGATGTCCTCTTCATATTAGTGCAGTAAAAGAAAGGAACATGCATCCACAATAAAATGGAAGGTGAGACTACAGTGAGCTCTTCACAGGTAGTTTAATAGTAACAATTTAGTAATGTAACTGCAGTCAGCCTTTAACCACCATCAAGGGTCACGATGATGCGCCAGTCATCCTACACTGTTTTGCTTCTCCCAATATGATTTGCTATAATAAATAATTACAGATACAATTCTTGACATATGTACTTTATATTTTCTTTCACTTTTAACTCCATTAGGTGGAAGTCCCACACCAATGTCTGACGGGGACTTATCCATTTTACAGTACAGTACAATCCAACTTATAGCCCTGAATTTACCATCCATTCAAACTGCAGGGACAGATTTACACATAATGTTACAAAATTCCTAAAAGATTTCTACTTCTCTGGTACACTAAATTCCACTCCATACAGAATATTACGTTTGAAAAGAATAAAAAACAGGTATTGTGCACCTGCTGTCCCTTTAAAATTCAGCAGTGAAATTCTGTACCAACTTACTTACCAGGCACAGAATGCCAGTTTGATTCTCCATTCATTTCTCTAAACAATCATTTGTTTTGGTGGAACTCTGTAAAGGTCACCATTGATTCTGTGAAGTTGTTTCATGTACATAAAAGTACCTGTTTTTGCTGGTCAGGTTCTACAATTAAAAAGTCTACATTGAGCAAATCTCTTTTAGCTAATGAACTAGGGAAGCTCTGGTGCCAGTATATTTGGGGGAAAACGGGAGTGACTCGAAAAGGCTTTTAACCCGTGCAATACCTTTTCCCTCTAAGAAGCCTTGAGCAGCATATCTGCAGATAATGGCTGGATGGGGGTGACTGTCAATTCATATTTATGCATATTTTAGTCTGGTGTACTAGATGTAATATAGAAACGACCCTTTTTGCCTAAAGCAACTAAAGGCTTTTCAACTATCAGTAGTAGAGTGAACAAAAACATAAAGAAAATTTTCAGTCAAATACTTTCAGGAAGGAATTTATTTTCTATCCACAGCAATAACCATCCTTGTTTAAAAAAATGTTTATAGTCTCATAATTCCACAAAGAATACATTATTTCTGTCCAATAAATGTACTTTTTGTGCATTACAAAAGCAAAATGGCTTTTTCAAAAGAATACATTGTGCCCTGTATAGGGTTTCCTTGTTTATAGTTTGTTTTTGTGATTTTTCAATGCTTGCTTTTATTTCTATATTAATTTTTCAAAATAAAGTTTGCAAACCACTTCCTATCCTCCATACTTCAGTGATGTAGTCTAATCACGTCAGGGACTCCCTATTTAAAGCTTATATTCAAAATGAAGATTAAGGATTGATAAGGTGATATAGAATCAATTAAAAAAAACACACAAACCAAAAAACTGAAAATATTTTGGCTTCTCATTAGAGTACACTACAGCAGCAGCTTGACTCTTTAATGGCTTTTTGCTGTCAGGGTAAACACACTCCCCCAGTAAAGTTCAAATATATCAAAGCAACACATGGCAAGGCTCTGAGTGCCAGAAATATAAAGTGAGTTAGCAGGCAATCAATAAAACCATTTAACATTTGATGGTAAATATATATAGGACATTGGATGAAATTTGACAAGCATAGCTGGTCTTACAGTTCTTCCTACCTGTCCGAGCTCTAAATCTATTCTGTAGCAGTTAAAAAAGCTTGCTAAAATAGCTTTACAACTGTTTACTTTGTGGCAGGTAAATATTCTCTTCAAATTATTTTACTACCATTGAATCAATTATAAGAAGTCATTAAAAAAAACAGATATTAAAGAGGAACAAAATGTAAAGGCCCCAAAAAGGCATGCAGAAGGCAAAAGCAAAATTTATAAACCAGTATTGCTTGTGGAAATAGAAAGCTGAACTTTTCTGCACTGCTAACTTACCATGACTTGGTCTACCAGAGTAGAAGCAGGGTTTTGTTTCAAAGTTAGCAGCAACGAGAACAGTAAACAGCTCAGTGTTCACTAAGTTCAGCAGTTAGAGTTAGCAGTGACTTAGATCCAATATCCCAGTATACAATATATACAAAAATTAGAAAACTAATTGCTAGTTTTATAAAGGATTACAGACAAACTGTACATATTTTGCTCAATTATTTTAGATGTTTCCTTTAACATAGCAAATCCTCGCTTTGTGAGTTTATGTCCACTTTAAAGATCCAACCATACAGCTTTTGTCAAACAAACAAATATATGTGTGCAGTCTCCACATCCACATGACATTTTCTGAAAAATGATTCCCCAATAGAAAACAAACCTGTCTAATTTACCAGCTAATAACTTGGTGAGAAAAGCATTAAAGAAAATCTCAGGAAGCAAATCAAGCACAAACACTATTTACAAATACAACAAAGTGCATCAAAAGATACCAAATTCATTTTATTCACATTAACCAATGGTTTAATGTCATAAAAGTATTATTGTAGGTCAGCAAGACACTGACAAAAAACAGCCTCTAGCTAACCAGTCTATAGCTGCACCATGTGAACCATATTTACTCAATGCAACCTATAACATCCAAGTGAAAAATATCATACCAACAGTTCAGAAAATATATAAAAATATACAGGATCATTAAAATGTATGAAGGATCACATGCTCCTAAAAAAAAAAAAAACAATCAGGTGTAACTCTACTTCACACCAGGCTATATAGTTGGCATCCATTAAGTTGAGGAGTTCAGAATAACAACAGCTGCAACAATTCAGTGCTTGCTGGTGCAGCTAAAAGCAAAGAACCAACTGTGGGTGGAAAAGTACTATCAAATAATATTAGGAATAACGTTTTGGAGAGGCACAAGTCAGGAGATGGATGCAAAAAATGATAGAGGATTGATCAATCCATAGAAGGACAGTAAATTCTTTAAACTGTTTGGTAGTACCAGAACTCTACCCAGATGGATAGAAGAATGAGGAGGAAACTGGTCAGTGAGGCTACTAAAGGTCATATGACAACTTAAAAGCAGTTAAGAGAATTTAAGTTAAAAAAATGATCTTTGTGTGCATATGTCAGCAGTATATGACGAGTGCTTCACAAATGTGGCTTATTTGGCATAAGGCCACCACTCAAGAAGGACCACATTCATTCTCAATTGAGCTTTGCAAAAGCACACCCAATCTAAAAGCTGAGCCTTTATACATCTCAGCAAATTGTTTTTTATTATTTTATTTTGAACGGTTGCTATTATATCTTTCACTTGCTACTTTAAGTAGTGTGTCTTCATTTCAGACTACAAAGCAACAAAATGTGAATGTTTTTAAAGGGAGATAGTCTTTTTTATACCCACTGTAAGTAAAGCAATTCAGGAAGATTCTTAAGCTACTCGGCAATCACTTCATTTGTCCTAAAGAAAGAACGATAATTCAATGTACTTAAGGCTTGCTCTATAAATCTACTTTAGCCAAAATCCAGATATCACTTCACTGAGGCAGTGGTAGTGTATTTCCTAAAGTCTGAGCAGGTAAATATTCCCCCTTACCTTCCTGTATCTTTTACCACAATCAAACTTTTAAAGCATGTTGAAATGTAAGAATGTGATTTTATTTTTCATTAGGCCCATGGCAATACTGTTAATTGTGGAAAGCATTTTTGCAATGTGCAGAATAAAGCAACATTCTGTTTAACCAGCGAGCAAGGCTACCTGTATGTGGGAGACATCAAAAAGACTGCAGTACCTGGGTACTGCTTTAAAAGAGTGGTTCTGGGATTAAAATATTACTGGCTAGGTAAACTAGTACACTACTGTCTGGATGAAAACTTGAAGCCCTGAGCAGGGAGACTAAGCTCCATGTATGTATTTTAAAGTTCAGCATTCAGTTTAAGTGTAGTTATAAAGCAATCAGTCTATGTAAAAAAAATCTGTATTTATACCTGAAAAAGAGGAACAACTCTTTCTATATAACATCTGCAGATAGGACACGTCTGGGTAGGGAGAGCCTGGTAACAAAAAAAGCAGCAGCACACATGCCCACAGGGCAGAATCACACATTCTCGTGTTCTGGAAATGCAAATCACACATAATCTTTCAGAATCCACTGGATCCTCATCAGAGTCTGGAATCTGGAATTGCTGCTCATCCAAGCAGTCTTGTCTTTTGTGTTTCTTTTTATATCTCTGATAGGCTCGATACATGGCAATGCATACGACAACAGTTCCCAAAGCTCCAAAGAACAAAGCTGCTCCCCTCCATATAGAAGCTATGGATTCTTGTTGACGCAGTATGTCCTCATATCCAGAAAGGGATAAAAAGTATTCAGATCCATCTTCAGGAGGCTGCAGTGTAAGTTCCCCTTTATTATTAAGGGTCAGTTTTCCTACTCCAGTTAATATGGTTCCCACAGGCAGAATTCCCTCTAATTCCAGCACGCCTGTAGGTTTTTCTCCACTAAAGTAGTGCCCAAGTAACTCACCTAGGTTCATAGAGGCAGCATGAAACCGCTCATAGACAATCTGTAGAGTCAGATCAGATGCCTTCTGTGGATCACAAACTAGAACAGACACCTCATTACCCTCCAGGGGACACAGCTGGAAGGGAACTTCCTTCACACTCTCATAAATTACTCGCACATGTTCACTCCTAAAGAAAGAAAGCATCTTAGATAAGTCACAAGCTTCACTCAGGTGACAAACACCATACTATTTTAAAGCAGCATTTTACCACATGCTAAGGGGAAATCTGCCAGCAAAAGTTAAGGTATACGAGTACCGAATAAAAGAAATCCAGAAACATTTCTCTAAATTCTCTAATGATTGAATAATGAATTCCTAGTAATTTAGGTTCCTCCAATATTTCCTCAAATCCTAAGGCACATCTATTGTTGCTACCTTTTTAGAAATATTTAATTCAGTACAATTGTGTGCTCATCTCACCAGCTTCTTGTCAAGCTGTTCCAAAACAAGCGGTGTTCTTCCATTTGCTGCTTCTGAATTACAGCTTGGAGATGATAGTTATCACTACTGATAGCTTTACCAACAGCTTCTACCCTTCCTGCAAAGAAAAAATGTAATCACCTACTTTAATATTGTGTTACAACAGAATGAAACTACATGAATGAAAATAAGGGGAGCAAAATTTAGGAAACTCCGTTTGTACAGAGTCCCGTATAGGACTTGGCTTCACAAAACCACATGACGGTAATGAATTTCTGGAAATGCCCACTACTCTTTTGCAGTCTAGTACCACACAGTTATGACATGAATTACACTTTTAAATGTTTATAATGATATCTACTTTTAGTAAAAAAAAAAAAAAAAATATTCACAGCACACAAACCACAAACTATTGAGACACAGATAATTAGCTGTATAAATGTAATGCTATATACATAAAGCATTATTGTGAAGCTCTATGCAAACAGCTAATTTTAGCTGTTAGTATTTATGTTTGCAGTTTTGCTTTTCAATTAATCTGTCATTCTATGCGGTCATGATAACTATACACATATTTGCCAATTAGGAAGGTCACCCAGCTCCTTCCTGGCTTAGCATTACTGCTTCCTAGAACAGCTTTCTAGATTGAGGTGACGATGCCAATTCATTGTCCAATGGAGAGGCTAAAGGTGGAGGAATGGCAACGGAAATGGCATTGCTGAACCAAGAAGCTGAACTAGTAAATCCACTGCCAACAGTTTCTGCATAGACATTTATTCCTTCTCCTATGAGCAGCAGCAGTAAAGTTGGGGTGAGACTTTAAGCAACAGGTGAGAAAGCATTTTAGTGCAATTTACAAACATTAAAAAGATACAGTCATCTTTCCATGCAGGGTGAAGTGACAATGGGGACAATTCACAAATCTAACTGTAATTAGTATAGAATTTAATGTATCTGTTCTTATGTTTTTGTGGAATCATGCAATTCACAAAGCAGCAGTCGTTTTTGAATGATTTACCATGCGATATTTGTACTTTAGGCTGGTGTTGTTTTAACTTTGTAGACTTATTATATTGCCTATTTTATGCATTATGGTCACAAAATACACTTTTAGCCCTGTTGTACTTTCATTGTTACAAGGTTTAGGTAAGGATTTTATATACAAGGAATATTTTTGTCACTAGCAACTTACATTTACGAGGGAAATCATCATTCATTTAAAAAAGTTTTTTTTTATTTGTGCAGAATATATGGAAAATTAGGTTATTGTAGATCTACAGCTGTAGATAGTCAGAGTGTATCGGGAAGGAACTTGATTGTTTTAAACACCAAAAATCTTTATTTATGATACATCTGTGGCATGGAACTATCGATTTGCACTACAACTGCTGTGTTCTCCCCAGACCCTTTTAGCTGGGCACACCAACCAGTACTTTTCACTAAACATCTGGCTGTTTTTGGTTTCTTACTGAAAAATTGGGACACAATACAAGGGCGATGGACAATTGGGGGAATAATGCAAAGATGATGGAAAAATAGGACATACTAAGGGAGTGGGCATTGGAAAGTTCGAAAGAAGTATATTTTATAGGGGTTATTAGATTCCCAAGGCAAAAAAAAAATGGAGAATACCAAGTTTGTCATGTGTGCCTGTCACTCCAGTTGTTAAAATATTATGCGAACAGATAAATCAGCAATGGAGTTAGCAAAATGGAATCCAACATGTTATTCTACCTCTTCTCAAAGAAGCTTTGAGTTTTGTGAATCGGCTACCTCACGACAGCAGCTACCTAACGTGCAAAGTCAATTTAATACCAAGCGAAACAAAGAAAGTTTGTAAATTGAATCTAGTCTCTCTGAAAATGGCCCCTTCCTGGCACTCCAGGCAATAACACCTGGCACTCCCAGAAATAGAGGAGCATGGCATCCTCCCCTGTGACAGTGATCAGGTTAAGCAACCAATTGCCAGTCATATGACAGGGGAATAAGTTACCAAAACCAGGTTTTTTAGTTCTTGCTATGGAAGAGGACAAAACAATGAAGGAGTGCTTGTAAGCCCTGTGCCAGGTGACAGCATCTCTTTAATGTATCCACTTCTGCAGGGGCACAGAGAATTGAAAACCTTCATGCATACGGCTGTTAACATTGCATACAATATCAGCCCAGGCATAGCAAACTGTAAAGATCTTAACATTTACCTTCCAATGCAACATAACTAATTTCCTGTGTTGTTTCCATAAGTGTCCGTAGGTCAGAACTCACCTGTAGCCTGGGAGCTGTCTGGGTGATTGGAAACAGAAAAGACATATTAAAGGTGATGATGATCAGATGTGCTCTACTTCCACAGTACTATGACAAAGAATACAGGTGCCAGATACAATAGCCTGCTATGGTCATAACAATTAGGTCAAGACAGAAAATAATGATTGTTCACTTTGTGAAAGTGAATGTTTATTAAACATTGTACAAAAGATAAGACTGTGATCAACCAATCACGTGCAGGCAACTGATGAATCATTCAAAGTGAATTAAATACATAGATTTCTAATTAAATACACCTGATTTTCTAAAGTTCCCCAAGACTGTAGAAGACAGACTATCATGGGTGACCCTAAGTGATCCAGCAAACCTGGAATGGATGCGGTCCAGGAGAATAGTAAATTATGTTAAGAAAATCTATTTCAGGTTTGCTGGATCACACAGGTTCTCCCATGATAGTCTGTCTTCTCCAGTCTTAGGGAACCTCAATAAATCAGACCCAATGGGCCTGATTTATTAAAGCTCTCCAGGGCTGGAGAAGATAACAGTTTCATCAGTAAAGCTGGGTGATTCAGCAAACCTGGAATGGATCTGGTCCAGGATTCAAAACACTTGCTAGCAAATAGTAAATGACTTTGAAGAAATTCATTCCAGGTTTGCTGGATCACACAGGTTCTCCCATGATATTCTATTCTGCCCAGTCTTGAAGAACTTTAATAAATCAGGCCTATTGTGTTTGGAGTAATCTGTGAAAAGAGAAATTACCCATCACTTCCTGTTCTGATGGCACAACCTATTACAAGACAGGAAGTAAGGGATATTTAGTAATTAGGAAACAGCAATAACATTGTGATAAAGTTTTAGCAACCTCATTCCTATATTAAAAAAAGCTTTTGACTTGTGTCTAGTGGTTAATATTTCCCCTCACTTCTTGTCCTGAGGAATGGCTCCAGCAGCTGTTAAATCTGACAAAAGTTCTATCTCTTCTAGTGTAAAAAAAGAATTTGGTTATAGATACATTGTAATACCTAATATTGTAGACTACTTTTAAGAGAATTCTGATTGGTCCTCTTTAAAGTGTACCTAAACCCAGAATTTTCACTTTACATAAAAGGGTAGATAACCATTTTAGGTAAGTTAAAATTTCTGTTTTTTTTTTTTTTTTGTGTGCAGCAGTGTCCCCTAATTCGAGAACAAATGGGAGCGCAATTCCTCCAGGGATACCTATGTCACGCATCCCGGGAGTCTCCTGGGTGCTCCGTCTGCGCATGCCCGAGCATCGTCAAAAGGGAAAAAAATAGCCAATCTCACGCATGCGCAGTGAGATTGACAAGTTTTTTCCCCCATCTACGTCACCCGATCTCACGCCTGGGTCGGGTGACGTAGGAAGTAGAACAGGAGAAGATGGGGGCACACGGCGTGCAAACCCAAAGATGGATACCGGGACAACGAGGGACCTGATGGAAGTCACCTCCGGACCGATCGACTGCTCTGCAGGATTGATTGAAGGGTTTTTTTTTTTTTGTATTGGGTGAGAGTTGAGTTTACTTCTTCTTTAACCCCCCTAGCGGTAATACTGAGTGTGACTCTGGGTGGATTTAGCGTACCAAAAGCGGTAATTCCGAGTCACACTCGGGGTAGCTTTAAACTAAAAAAAAACAAAAAACAAAAAAAAACATCTTGTTCCATCACTATCCCTGGGGACACGTCCTGTTCCGCCTATCTCCAGCTGGATATTATATATTATATATGCCACTGTAAACTTATATTACGTTTTAATATTTATTTTTTACAGGTTTTTGTGTTTTATTTAAAGTTTATTATTGAATTTAATAAATGTAATTAATATCAGTGAGTTATGCCTAAAAATTACAGCCTACAATGAAAAATATTTTTTTCCATGGAAATTTGCACAGAATTAAAATGGTAGGTGCTAGGGGGGTTAAGGTACACAAGTGCTCCTTGTACTATTTTATAATTACTAATAGACCATAAAATTCCTTTTTTTTGGTAAACACTACACATGAATCAAATAGAATAAAATCCCACCATTTGATATCTAAAACAGGAGCTACTTGTGTACAGTGGGTGCTGGAACTTCCATGGACGGAACTATAAAAGCCAGGACAGTTGTGGAAAGTGAGGGGTAACATTGAGTGTTACACAGCACACCGTACCTGGATACGCCGGACAGCCGCTCGCTGCCTCCGGTACAGGTAATAGAAGAGGCTGCTGAGGGCCAGGCTGGAGCCCACACATACAGTCTCCAGGCCTGACAGCCCCATGCCACCTAGAAGGACCTCAGGACAAACTACATAGAAGCGCCCTCCCCCCTCCAGCATCTTCCGGAGCACTACTGGTCCCGAGATCCTCTGCGGCGCCTGCTAAGCTTTCCCGGCATGCTGCGGGCGCTGTACGGACACTGTACGGAGCTCTCTGTAGCAGTATTTATCTGTGCCATTCAGCGGAATAGGATTTTACTGACCCACTTAGCACTACGGATACTTAGGGCAATTATCTGCAAAAAGCAGAGCCAATATACTTCACTTACAGCCATGTCTGAAAATACTGTGCTAATGCCGCTCCCTGGTCACCACTATTATTCCACTCACCGAAAAAGTCCTGTCCCCCCCCACTCAGACAGTGGTTTCTTCTGCCAGCATATAGTAAAGTACAAGCCAGGAGAAACCATTACGTTGGTGGGGGTATTTATATGAAGAATGGAATACTTGGCAGCTAGAAAACGTAGCAATGGCATCCAAGTAGGGGTTACTTTAAACCTTTCATCTGGGCTCTGCATGCATTGAAAGACTACTTGTCTGTTATCTTGAAGGGGAATGATCAGTAAAACAAAATCAAAATTAGTCCCCGGGTTTAATAGAAGACAGGAACTGTAGGATTGTTCTTAAGTTGAATTTGCATCTAAGTCGGAACAGGTACATTATTTTATTAAAGGCAATTAGGACAGATGTATGTCTCAACATATTAGGCAGCATGGTGTCAGTTACTGTATATAATCCTCATTGTGAGTTAATCACAAACAAATAAAATATTGAGCCCAGACATTCATTAACTTTTGGAGCAAGCTATGCTTTATTATGCAAAACAAAATTACAGCAGAGTTTGTCTTGTCATGAAGGAGTTACAAGATGCATCAGATCAGCTCTTAAGATCACCCACAACCTCAGCTGTGTTTAACAAAAGATTTCTTATGAAATTTATGCAAACCGCCCCCTGCCTCCCATCAAGCCTCCGTCCTGCACACGAGCAAGCAGGGATGCCCCATTCGTATCTAGGAGTTGTCCTTAACTCGGGGACTACCTGTAGTCGAAGTTCTTTTTATAGGGATGAAAAGAGATTGTAGTATAAGTAGGAGAATTTTGGAGGATAAAGTGTTCAGCTCCCTAAAGGTTTCAGAGATTTGAAATAGGTAAAAGTAAGGCTACGTACACACGTACAATAATTATCGTTGGAAATGAATGACTAACAACTGATCATCCGATAATTGTTAACAAAAAAAGTGCACAACGACTGGCCAACGACGCCGATGAATGAGGAATGTGGCTGAAAACAAACGACCGTCCCGGCGGATCTGATTGGGCCACGATTGTTCGCAATCTATTGTGTGTACTGTTGTTCAGTGATCGTGGATTGTTCTGTGATACACTTTCTTCAGCCTAAGACCGGGGGGAGGGGCAGTGGTAAACAGTGGTATAGCCTTACCGCAAGAAAACTGCTTCTTTAAAAAAAAAAAAATCCAGTGCAACACTTTTAAATGTTTTTAGTATTTTTATTATTATAAATGTGCTTTGTAACTTTTAAAAGTATATACATTTTTTTTATAAAAGCCAGTGTATACCTGGTAACCATAATCTCTAGAAAATGTAAAAAAAGTATAACCCCAATCCATTTGTTTTTTTAAACATCTTATGGCTCTATTTTAAAAATACGGAATTTGACATTCCCTCAATTATTCCTGGTGGGAATCAATTTCTGCTATTAAAACACATATACCTAGGAGATTTCCCTGATTAAAAAAAGAGCCCTTAATGTACATGTCCAGCCAAAACATTCTTGGTTTTGGATAAAATCAGGAAAGATTAGAACTATTGTGTCAGGGCTGTTAAAAAAATGCAAATTTTCCCTCACCTACCAGGTAAAAACTTATCAGCAGACAGATAGTAAGAAAGTGAAATTGAAAAATGGGTCAAAATCTACCTACATAATCTAAAGGCCCATCATGGTCACAACATACTGCACAGGATCCCCAGGCGTCTTTAAATACAAAAAAAAACAACATTTTTACATTTAAGGTACATTAAGGGTTTATAGTTTTATATATATATATATATATATATATATATATATATATATATTATTGACTTATATATATATAACTCTTTTATATACACTTTATACATAAGCTCTGCTTCTATAATATCTTTTGTCCTGTAATACCAAAGGAGGTCAACCAAGGCACTTTTTTCAATCACGACTGCTGTAATAAAAGTCACTTTGACTCTTTTCACTGCTGCACATGTTACATAACATCTATATTGCTGTTTGGTCAATGCCACAGATTTCAGTACTGTACAACTCTTTAAAAAAGAAACTGCCATAGTCATTATCAATAACTCTTTCTTTCTCATTTTTTTCCTGGAAATGACAATACCATGCGATGGGCCATATAGATGCGAGTACCCTCAAGACCAAAAATGGCTAACTTTGGCCTACTTTGTGTTATGTGGTGTTTGAACCAAGATATCAAGTATCTGTACAGTACATAAAGTTTAAAGTTCACAGGTGCATTAAATGGGCAATACAGAGGAGCAGAGGTGCCCTGATAAAGTCCCACCAACAGACATAAAATTCTACCTATTTGACATCTAAGACACTACTGTTGCCTAAAGAAAGATGGAACATAGGCTACTGAATCTATTGCACCATCTGTGTGAGCTGTTTCCAGGAGACAAGACCTAGATCTATCATCAACAGAACATTATAAGGCCTAACAGATATAAATGGTTCATGTAGAATGAACACTTTTCATACCAATTGTCATTATAGTGATTTTTCTCTGTTAACAAAAAAATTGGGACATGATTTTGAAGGGCTTTTCTTTACCTGAACCACGTGCTGTTTTATATTGTGTGTGATAAATGTGTAGTAAAGACATTTAAACCCCACATTTTAGTGCGCAATAAGGACCATTTAAATTAATGGGCTGACCTAACACATGAAAAAGGAAGGTATGTTGGCGCATGTATAGGTGTAAATTGCCACATACGTGTCTTTTATAATATTAGACACATAACAGGAACTCTAAGGGCCTTTTAGATAAATGTCCATAATAACATAAGGGATTTTGCTAAAAATACTAAAAAGTCATCCTTTTGTCATTTATTATAAATACGGCTGAGCACTCTCAGCATGAATATCATATAACTGGGGTAAAACTCAACAATATCATACTTGTCAATATGTGCAGTAATTGTATTGGCAGATTTGTTTCTCCCATACAGTCATGAGCAAAAATGTTGGCACCCTAGCATTTATGTCAGAAAATCAGGGCCTGATACAGACAGTCATGTTTGTCTCAGGCAAGAATCTGACGTGTATGAAGGTTCCCAACACCGTTTGTGGATCCATGAAGAACCAATAGGGAATGAGGGCTATACTCCTAGATTGTAAGCTCTTGGGGCAGGGTCCTCTTCTCCTGTGTCACTGTCTGTAACTGTCTGTCATTTGCAACCCCTATTTATTGTACAGTGCTGCATATTATGTTGGCGCTATAAAAATCCTGTTTAATATTAGGAAAAATAATATTCAAGTCAAGGGGGTAATTTAGTTTTTCTATTACTATTGTTATTCATTTTTTTCTAATAACACAGCTCCACTTGAAGCAACCAGAACCCTACAGGGCTATTCTAGTCTGGGTGTCAGTAGCGCTTCTTCCTATAGTGCTGAAAAGTTTATAACATATACTTACTTTATTGTTCACACTATATGAATAATAACAATGTATGCCCAAATAAAGAATTCTCAAACACAAATGCAAGCAGATTCTTTTCGGTTTATTAGACATGAAAAAATAAAACCTTTTCACAAATACACATTAATGAAGAAGCCACAAGCATCTAGTAAACAGTAACATTATATGATGAGGTGATGTGTAGTTCTTACCCAATGGGTCAATGTAAAGGGTTAGTGGAATTGTATGCAAACATTGCATCATTTGTGAAATATCCTACTGCATGAAATCAAGTAGAATAATGTGAAGCTTAGTACAGCCAAGTGATAGCTCACATACAGGTATGCCTGTATTGTACTAAAATTATTGAAGATTATAACCCATGTGCTCCACCAAGACTTGAGAAGCTTCATGGTTTTACTTACCAGATCTATAGCTACCTAGCTATGCTCAAATTGGAAACACAAGGACTACACTGACCACAATGCACTGCTTGACAGTCTGAGTATATGGATGAGCAGACAGTACATACCACAGGTGAGAAGCTGTCATTAGTATAAATGTGTTTTGTGCTGAAATCTCAAGCCACCTTAAACTGATCTGAATTTTTTTTTTACCAGTAGATCATCTAGGATGGCTGCATCCTGAGTGAAATTCCTTGTGTCTTTCATATCAGCACACAGAATATGTATAACAATGGGAGAAACGGCAGATGTCACAGTGTGAGGTAGGTGTAGAGGGAACAGACAACGGGTCTATCAATATAACAGCACATAGCCCAATCCCTCGCAATAAATGGCATGTTCCAGCTGCCTTTCTTGACTTAGAACATGCTCATGCAGCCCTTACTTTTCATTCAACAAATGGCACGTTGGATGTGACTGAGCATTGAATGAGAAATCTGCAGGCCTCTAGTGAAGTTGGGTAAAAAGCAAATTTGCATGGCTACCCAATCAGTCATACTGCTGGTTTTGTCTATTGTGAATTATGCAGATTTCAAGCACATTTAAAGCCTCTATTTTTTCATTTGGGTCATGCAGTCATAACCATAAAAGTATCTGGTCATCATACTAACGGATTTTGTCAGAATAGCAGTAAACTAAAGTAATGAAATCCTTCCAAAGTCTTTACTAAGCTATATTAGTGGCATGGATGTCAATGATGGCAACAGGGTGCTAAATGAAAGTCTTTAGGCTGCATAAAGCTGTTCTGGAGCCTCAAAGCATTTAAGACCTTTTGTCTTCAAAAATTAATTATTTTACTTCTCCCACAGGCTGGCAAAGATCCTTCTTTTAAAGTAAATGTAATACATAAGAGGAAATAAAATATTTTTACCCTGACATAGGCTCCTTGCCTAAAAGCAAGGACTGAGTTCCTCACTAAAATAATGTAAAACTAAAGTGGTTCACACTATGTGGCACTGAGTTTCTGACTGTATTAGAAACTCAAATATATATCTCTATGTAGGTGTGCTGGGGATTAAGGCATGGTTTTTATTTTTTCTCCTTTTAGAATCTCCTGTGTTTTATGGATCCCCTGTTGTGTCTTTGGGCGGTCTGTCATTGCTGGATCATCTAGAATGTCACAATGAATGTAGTTCACACAGCAACCATGACATCTTTATGTAAACCTTATTTTTTCTGCCACACTTTTGGGCATTAAAAGATTGTAAATATCCTAAAAATGATTGTATGGTATCCAAGTGTAGCATGGCAAAACACCATGTGATGGTAATGCTTTCTAATCTCAAAAGCATGATGCCAGCATGATATGTGTTCCATACAGTGCAAAAGAGGAGGATTCATGGGGCAAACAGACCCCTCCCAATATAGGGACTCCCATGACAGCAGACGGTCAGATGTGTGGTGAAGTAAAGCTGACACTTCATTTAGTACCAGCAATATCAACACACAGAATATTTTTATAAGTATACACATGTGCAGCATATTGGTTTTATCACTTAGAACACAGACAGTATATTCTCATAAAGCACAAGCAATTCAGTTTCCATACTCACACCTATTGCACTTGCATATCTTCTCATTCATACATTCATACTTTCTGTAACACAGACATACACCTTCATGCATGTTTTCTCCAATCAGTACATCTACATTTACCAAAATGCACTTACCCTGCAACGCGTTTTAGTAACTAATTGGATGTATGTGACATATAGCCTCGTCCTACTGTTTTGCAAACAATTCTGATAACCTTGGGCCTGATAGCAAATGATGCCATTGTGAGGGGGTTGGGGGGTTATAACTATCACTATTTATAAAACAGCTATGAGTCTAGAAAGAAGAAAGCAGCATTCCTAATAGTTTGACAGCACAGTTTCAATAGTTTGACAGCACAGAGTCAGTAGGCATCATGAAAGGATTTGAACAACACTATGCTTACCTAGTCAAGGACATTAGTTATTAGTTACCACCTCATCCATGCAACATGACAAATACATTACATACAAAAGTATATATATATATATATATACATACAAAGTATGCGTTGATAAGTCTGTGCTCAGATCATTTTCTAGGTTCAAAGTTTAAAAAAAAAAAACACACAAATTCATTATTCTGTTCCAACCATTCATCACAGTGGGATGATTCTCACACACAAACTCTTGCAAATACAATTTACAATACCTATATTACCTCACATATCAGTCATTGGTAAAATTTGATTTACATGTTAGAGCACCAAATAAAGTAGGGGTTTAAAAAAGGCATTTTAAGAATTATCTATTTTGGCACTTGGTTTTCTTTGTAAAACTTTGTAAAACTAAATCCTCCATACCATTCATACAATCCATACCCTATCCATGCCACTCCTAAGTAGTAATCCCACCACAATACAAACATTTTGGGAAGTTGTCTTTTGTTGATAGTTTCATATGCTTATCAATGATCAGTCAGGTTCATAAAGCAAAATAGGGAAATGTTACTCATTGTGTAAACCATGTTAACTAACAGCATCCAATCAGAAATCTTTTATTGTCCTTGCTGCCCTAAACTGATAAAAGATGATGCTATAAACAATAAAACAATATATCCAATGACTTTGGATTTTATACCTGAATATAGTTACTTGTTACCTCTTTTGCTTTCTTTACAATATAGAAGTCCTATAAATATAGTCACACAAGCTTTGAAGTCTTCTAAAGTATTAATTTAAAGTTTGTGTTAGACAAATAAATATAATGGTGAATAAGCCAAAATAATTTGCAATTAACTAATGTTTTTCATGCTATCAGACAGCCTTTTTTCCATGTATCACTCAATTAACTGAGCTGCTTCTTTCTTTGGTCATAATTATGCAACCTCATCATGTTAAAACAATCTTTTCATTTTTTACCTTTATAAAGTCTGTCTGTCACTCACAGATCACATCCACTATTGTATCATCTATCACCAATCATACCAACCTGACATACCACAATTTTACTATCACATTCACTCATCAGTCTCTTACTCATTTTAACATATGACTTTAAAAAGAAAATCTGTTTTTAGAGAAACACAGAGGCTGCCATTGTTGCCCTCTTTCTAAAAAAATACTAGTTCCTCAGCTGTCATTGATCTTATTGAACTCTTTATGAGTCGCTGACCTAAACAAGCATGCAGATTAGAAAGTATGAGTAAAGATAAAACTGATCTGCAGGCTTATCGGTCAACACTTCATTTAGTAGTGAAGCCATGGATTGTATATATTTTTCAGACAACATGCATGCATTTTTCTAAAAGAGAGGAAAACAATGGTATTCCCAATACATATTTACTACGTTTCTCTTAAAGTAGAACTCCACTTTTTTTAAAATACCTTTGAATAGAAAAGGGAAGGATTACAAAATGTTCCCTGTTGGGAACTGGAATAAACTTAATGGTAAAATGTTCCTCCTTCCTGTTGTACAAATTATTCTTTACAATAAGAGACAAGGAGAAGAATACCATTTTTTATATAGAGTAGGTAAAGTTCAGGTGTGTTACCTGAAACGTGAAGTAAGGGAAATTTAGGTGAATACCCAAAACAAAAAAAAAAAACATTTAGCTAGAATTCTACTAGAGTGGGTTTGTCCATGTAAACTGATGTTTTACAGGTTGAACAACTTACTGGCTTCTTATATCTTTGGAGGTTTCTGGTGGTGATTCTAGTGCTGGTCTCAATGGCTCTCTGTCTCTGCTGCTATTTTCATTAGCATCACATAACTAAAATGCAGCATGAATACGACTGAATGTGCAGATTAGAGCTGGAAATATAATAGATCATGCCTTTATAAATTGGCAGAACTGAGAGCGTGAGACCATCATTTAGTAAGGAGAAAACTGGAAACTTTACAGAATATAACACTGGATGAGTACCCCAAGGGATACAAGCCAGGGAATGATTTAATCTATCAACACCCCCACCCCCATAACTGAAATACCACTTTTAGGCAAAATGTTGTTTTGGGTAGAACAGTTTCTGTTAATTTCACACATATGCAGAACAAACAGCCATTCAGATCTGTGCATCTAGATTTTCACCACACATCACAGTATTTTCCTGGGTTCATTGGGGTCCCTGTAGGACAGTTGAAATGTTCAGCAAAGTCTTTTGAGTTTGACAAGGTTCCTATCACTCTGAATTTTGCAGGACTGTGGGGATCCGTGACTAATCCTTCATGACTACTCTCTGGAGTACGTACAGAGCACCATACCTACAACATAAAATTCAGAGAATAAGGTTAGAGACAGGATAAATATCATATCACATTTAGAAACAATTACTGTCATTTAGCTCAGTCAGTATAGGACAGTTCTCTTTTTCACCTGTGCAAATCCCACAAAAAAGAGTTGGTGGTTGGACAGTCCAACTCCAGGCAATCTTTTCTCCTCACCATGTTTCTGCAGCCAAGATTTGTAAGCCTGAAATAAGAATTTGCCATATTAAGTGTTACACTTGTATTAATAAAAGCTAAATGATGAGATGAGATGATATATATGTCACTTACATGATATGCTGCTTTCAGTCCTCCATTGTCTGCTATGTTTTCCCCTAGTGTCTGTCTTCCATTAACTTTCTCTCCATTTACACTGTATGCATTATACTGACTGACCATACACTCAGTGCGGTTTTTAAACGCTTCCAAAGATGCATTTTGCCACCAAGGACGCAAGTTTCCCTCTTCATCATATTCTCTACCTGAATGAGAACATAATAGTGATTGATTGAGCTATAACTTATTGCTAAGTAACAATTAGTAAATACCTTAGGAAATTGCTATATCTTTCACACAATTATTGCTTCATAATATAGGCAAATAATCACTCTCTCTCTAAGAAAGGCATGTTTAAAGACACTGTGCAAATCTTAGTTTACACCGAATCCTCAATGTGGTGTATGAGGTTCAGCCCTAGTTGTTGCTGTAAGACAGGTGAAAATAGGTACTTTGTTCTAAAAGCATCCAAGATAATTTGCCCATTAGAGCAAAGTAGAATAAACTACATTCAACTTGTTGCCATTTTGAGATTCTGACCTGTGGATGCAACATCTTCAAAAATGTGTATATACCAATTGTCTCTGAAGAACAGGGACATTTTTAATACCACACAGGTATAACTGGTAATACCTTTTATTATGTAAAATATCAATTATTAGATGTGCTGGGTGTATTTTTATTAATATTATTATTATTATTATTAATAATAATAATAATAATAATATTTTATTATTATTTCCTTTATTTTCACCAGCTAATTATATCTGTAACACATTCTTCAGTTTTAAACAAAAAACCCTCTTTTCATAACACTGGGGGGGGGGTCTTTAGTTTGCAAAAAATAGCTTGAAAAATGTTTCAAACTGTTTAAAATTTTAGTTTATTTCCCTCACTTTGGGTGAATTCCTCTAGCATCCTGTTTTGTCTCAGGGACAACAACTAAAACGAAATTTCCTCATTGGTACACATTGGAAAAAATACCATCACAGGTTTTAACCCTTCCTTTGTGTATACATATACTTTAGATTACGATTACAAATGCATGCCAGGCATCACTGGGTAGCACATAAAATACCTTTAGGAAAACCTGTTTTGAGGCTGCCATTGCAGCCAACTTTCTGAATATGCTAGTTGCCTGGCTGTTTCTAAATTTACACCTTCCTCGCCTGTAGCAAGCATGCAGAATAAATTCACAACTTCTGATCTGCACACTGTTTAGGGTCAGTGACTGATAAGGCGCTGAAGCTAATGAATCAGCTTGCAGACAGGGAAGCTATAATATTTAGAAGGAGAGGTTAGCAACAGCAATCCCCATATTGTGTTTTTTTAGGTTACAGATGATCATTTAAAGTTATTTTTATTAGTAATTAATGTCTTATAATCCTATCTAACCCTCCATTTCTTGAATAGGATTTATTTCAGTATTATGTCACGTTATGTGCATATTTTGTTTGTTTTTTTTCACAATAAGCTTTTCTTTGTGTTAAAGCTTGGTAACTTTAGCCTAACATGCATGGTTATTTCTGACATTACTTTGAATTACTGAGTTAGAATAACTCTATAGGTAATATAATTCCAGATGTAAACATTCAAAACATTAACATTTACAATTTACCCTGAACACCATTCACAGATTATCTGACTGCATAATTTGCCACAAACCTTGATCATCAAATGCATGCGTCAGTTCGTGTCCCATCACCACCCCAATACCCCCGAAATTTAGAGCCCTGAAGAAGAAAGAGGAAACAAAAGCATGAGTGAGAGAAGGCATGCACTAGAAATGCAAAAAGAACAGCTCTGTGAGACATTAGTGTGGTGGTTTAGATTTTATTGGCAGTAAAGTTCAGTAGAATAGTGGTGAATAAAGTGAATGATAATTTAAAGATTAGGCACTACGTTCTGAAATAAATTTAACTGGAAATGAAGTTATCAACTTTTAAAGTTATATTTATGTCTAATATGTATACTATATGCTGTTGCTTCTGTTTCAACCTGAAACCTTTTTTTCAGGTGAACACATTAGAAGTTGGAGCATGCACATGGTGGATTGATTGCACAGTTAATACCTGGATCATAGAACAGGGGCCCTTTTGATTCAGCTGCTTCCTTGCTTTTAGTGGAACTGTGAAGACTGTCAGTGGCTGGAACTTTTAAAAGCAGCTGGGTGGTAAGAATATAGTGGTTGTTTTATACACTTTCTAAGTATGCCACTGATTTGAATATAGTGATGGGTGTTTAGTGCAGTATATGAAGAGTAAGATATTTAGATGAGCCCGAGTTGCAGTAGATAAAATATATACAAATGATATTTTCATTTCTATCTGTAAGTCAAATGTGGCAAAAGAGCTGTCACCTACACTGTACCATTGAAGTAAATTGAAATCTGCTGACCTATGTTTTAATGTTTTAAACACACATTGAACACAGGTAAACAGCACCCCTGTACACATGTCCTAAGAATAGCCACTGAAATAAGAAATTAATTTTGAACTCCCCACAAACTTTCAATTATGATCCTAACCTAAGTACATTCTGTCCATAACTACACCAAAATGAAGCGGAACTCCAATTTGCAGCTATAAACATTTGCAGCAATATATATTTTGACTTTCCATTCAACCCAAGGTCTCAGCACCTGAGGGAAGTTGGGAAGGGGGTCAGATGGAGCCAGCATATCACTGCAGTGAATTACATTTATCACACATTGTGTAAACTAATGCACACAGCTTTAGATAAATGTGAAGAGACACACCAAATCAGTTCTACTTACTAGATATTAGAACTGCATTAACACAATAAATAAAACAAAAACACTACAGCAGACCAAGAAAGGATTCTGTGTGCAAAGGGTATGGCTTCTGCAATGATTTTGTTTCTGATAAAAAAGATACTGGGTTCATTGAATTCATATGCAATCTGTACAACACAGCAACTTATGTGCCATGTAGCCCAGGAGTGTGTGTCAAAGAGAGTCTAAGGAAATCATTGGGTCCTGAGCAGACAGAAAGTGTGCCTGCTGCAGTGACCTTTAATGAAAGAAGAGGTAAGGGTAAAATATTACAGCAACATAGCCTTAGTTTAAATACCAAAGGATAATTTGATGGGTCAAAAACTGGTGATGCTAAACTTCTTTTATTTCAACTTCGGCATCTTAAGCCCTACTCATAAAAAAGTTTAATTCGTGTTGAAGCATGTAATGAAGCATGAATGAGTTTCCTCCCCTATTGAGATAGATGCAGGGTGGATTGTGGAGGTATCTTGGTAAGGATGAGATTGACAAGGGCCATGGGAGGGAAGTGGAAGGTTTGGTGTAAAGATGAGGATATTAGGTGGAGTGGAGAGGTGTGGTGAGAGCAGGGAGAGTGGTATGTGCAGTAGTAGGAGATGGGATAGTAATGTCAGGAGCAATGAGAAGAAACAGAGTGGGAGGCATGGGAGGTGTCCAGTGTGGTGAAGGGGGTGGGTGGCAGGTGTAGTGGTTGGAGCTGGAGAAGTGGAAGGTGCTGTGATGTAAATGGAGAGGGCTGTCTGCTGCGCAGTGTTGAGAAAGGAGTTTAGGTGTGTGGTGTTGGGGTATGCACTGTATTTATTGGAGATAAGAAGGATGAGGATGGAAGGAAATAGTGTAATTGGCTCAGTAGTGAGAGTGAATATTGGGTATACCGTGTTTCCCCGATGATAAGGCATCCCCATCAAATAAGCCACCCCCCGATTTTTGCTCAAACAATTAAAATAAAGCACCCCCCGCAAATAAGACATCCTCCGATACCTGATACTGTGTGCCTCTGTGTGACTCCTCGATGCTGGCTGCAGTGCAGAGTGAAACTGAAAGTAACTTCAAAGGACAAGCAAGCTGCTGATCCCTGGCCTAACAGAGTCTGTTACCCGGCCGTAGAAGCCAAAAAAAAAGTGACTCAGTGATCAGAAGGGGACAATCAATGGCACATGAGTGATTAGAAAGGGGACAATCAATGGCACATGAGTGATCAGAAAGGGGACAATCAATGGCATATACGGTAGTGATCAGAAAAGGGACAATCAATGGCACATGAGTGATCAGAAAGGGGACAATCAATGGCACATGATTGATCAGAAAGGGGACAATCAATGGCACATGAGTGATCAGAAGGGGACAATCAATGGCACATGAGTGATCAGAAGGGGACAATGAATGGCACAGAGTGATCAGAAGGGGACAATGAATGGCACATGAGTGATTTTCAACAATAAATGTGTACTGTAGTCTTCTTCATGGAAAAATAAGACATCCCCCTGAAAATAAGACCTAGGGCATATTTTGGCATTTCAAAAACTATACGACAATGCCTTATCATAGGGGAAACAGGGTGGTAGGGGTGTTGTCAGGTGCAGATATGGGGGTGTCTGGTGCTATAGTGAGAGATGGAGGAAGCTTGTTATTATCTGCACAAGTACCTACAATCACAATGCCAAAGTGAGAAACTATTACCCATGGCATCCAGGAACTGACAGTTTTCCCAAGTCCTGCTGGAGATCCCAAGCTATGCCCCTATATAAAAGGTACTAGAGGGTGTAACAGGAGATGATTCCACCGGTGGGAGACAGCTGGACATCTCCAAGAGGAGGGAGTTTGCAAGCTTCTAGAGCTGGGGTGGACAAACTTTTTGACTCAGGGGCCACAATCTGAAAAAAACATTTTACAGAGGGGCCAGGCCGATGGGATAGTGGGCTCAGGGTTATGCCATCATGACGCCACTGGACGTGAGCCACTGAGCCTGCCCACTCTCCCATCGCAGGCTCAAATCTGAGGGGCAAGGCTCTGGCCAGTGCGCCCCCCCCCCCCAGCGGGGTCCTTCTCCTGACCCTGCTCGGGATGGCACCGCCCAGAGCCGTGGATTACCCAAAGGGCCAGAGAAACATCCCTATTGGCCCCGTATATGGCTCGCAGGCTGTAGTTTGCCATGCCTGTTTTAGAGCACAAGGGTGTACTGCTAGGCTTTGAGGGAAGATGTTAGTGCCTGCCTTTTCCCACAGCCTACACATGACAGAGGGTGGGGAAAATGGACTGGTTGTGGATGTAAGTATTGCAGAGCAGCCAGGAAAGAAAGTTAGCTGGGGGTAAACAGCTTGGTAATTAATAAGACCTAATGCTGCTGCCAAAATGACAGCTCACAGGTGCTTTATAGTATGGTCACTGAGATGGCACCTATAGGCACGTACCTACCTTCACTAATGGTACACTTGGCTATGTTGCAGATTTTCAAGCATGCAGGTATCCAAAACTTTTAAGTGCAGAGAATACCTCCTCTTCCACTTCAAGTTGTATTTGTTTTCATCAGCCCACTCACCCTTACCCTTAAAATGTAAGAGCCATCAGGAAGAACCACAGTGTGTGGTAGGGAAACATGTATGGATTTGTATGTGGTAAGCTGAGCTCTACACAATATGGCGCATGGGTTGTGCAGTGTAAAGTTAAAACAAAAAGCCACCAAGAGCCAGGGTATTTCATTTTGCATCCCTTTTTTGACAATTATCTCCACTTTTTGGCAAGTTTGCTTTTTTTTCAGTTTAGGTCTGCTTTAATTTAATTTGTTACACTTATGTACAATATGTTGGTGCTATATAAATCCGGTTTAATAATATTATTATTATTTAAATTATATATTATATATTTAATTATATTATTATTTATAATAATAAAACAGGGTCACATGTTTTAATATTTACAGTAAGCCTGTTTTAAGGGGAACATTGAGGCTGCCTTTACTGTCCTATTCTGAAAATAATAACTGGCTGACTGGAATACTGACCCTCTAGCCAACAGTAAGTATATTCTTGTTTTAGCAGGTACGATTTTGACTACAGTCCAATCATGATAGTTGATGACTCCATAATATCTATGAGGGAAAGCTACTTAGCTGAAAACCTAAAAAGGGTCTTGCAGCTTCTTGTATAAAACCCTTCTTAATGAAATAAAAAAAAAATCAGGCAGAGAAAAAAAGACAGTTTGTGCCATCATCCACTATTGTATTTGGACTATTGTATGTAGTGATTATTCTGACTACACTTGGTTTTCAAAATGTTATGGGGCTTCAAGTGATTCTGTGTTGACAGGGTTACTTTACCCAATAAACAATAACCTTAAGATTATAAAACCTGACTGTAAAATTACCCTAATTTCTAACAAAGGTCCAACCCCTACAGCAACATATTTCTCCTATGAAATTATCTCATGTAAATCTACTGGAGTACTGAAAAGCCGGAACAATATTATTATATTTTTTAATCATGTTGCTTAGTTTTTATATTTATATGGATTTATTTTAGTAGTTTTGCTAATAAAAATATGCTGAATGTACTATTTAGAGAAACACGTATTGATCTTATCTCTAACATTTTGAATATTCTTAACATGGGGAAAATATTATTTTAATATATGTATGTTTAGAAAATGTAAAGATATTGCAATGGCAATACATGCTGCTTTCTCTTACATGTATAGGATTAATGAATTGGCTTGAAAGGTCAAAATACATACTTTGGATGTGTAGGAGCATAGAATGGAGCCTGAAGTATGCCTGCTGGAAAGACGATTTCATTCTTATTGGGCAGGTAATAGGCGTTGACAGTTTGTGGTGTCATACTCCATCTGAAAAATATTAGATACATAAATACCTTTTCTGTGTCTCAATACATGAAATCCATAAAAATAATGCATACAGTATTGGCAGGTGTGCTCAGATTATTTTTGGGACATAATAGCTAATAATCTTCGCTTTAACATGTACTTCTGTCTAAAACATGTAAAAATATATCTGCCAGTCTATTTTGTAAAGTCAAAACTACAAAAGCACTCTTACTGTTCCCGGTTAGGTGGCTTTCTTAATTGTTCAGCCATCAATTTGGCTGAGAAATTATAGAAGTTCAACATGTTTTGAAAGAAGGAATCCTCGGCTACCTCAAACTGTGGGGAAAAAACAAAACAAAACAAATAAGTATTACTGTCATAATCAGCTCATCATTAAATCTTTGCATTAAAAGAACTGATTTTATGCTATTAATATCTCCTTACCCCATCATACACCTCATCCAGTTCTTTTGTGTCCAGTATGAAGTCAGGAAATCCAATCATGTCATATATGGCATCTGCCTAAAACCCCAAACAAAGATTTTTTAGTAATTTGTGTAATTATACATGGGCATTGTCATCTATAGGCATGTTCCCCATAAACCCGTTATTCCTAATTTTCTAGAATCAGACATTCTCTTGTGGGAATCTTCCCGGTCTGTGTGTTTTAATAGCAGTAATTGATTGCCCCCAGTGAATGATTAAAGGAATGTCAGATTCCCTTTTTTATAAATAAAGCACTTTGTATTGCTCCCTAATTAAAAATCAGTTTACAAGTGCCTTCCAGTCCAGGTCTAAAAATTAAGTTAAAAACTTGGTTGATTAATTGAGAAAAGACAGAAAGTTCTGCTTTCCGACACATAAATAAATAACTTATAGACTTAAAAGCAAAACACAACACCTTCTCCTTAGCTGCTCTCTTAGTCTTCTCATCCATCCATGTTAAACCAGTTAAAGTGAATTCAAAGGCTGCTCGGATTTCTGAGATCATCTGCTCTGCCTGAAAGAAATTAAAGTGTGAATCACTGCTGCTTCTGAACACAATTACCAATTATTTCAGGTGCTGCATCCTAACATTGGTACTTACAATTGTTTTACTGTTTTTATCAAATGTTGATTTAACAAACAGAGATCCCAGAGCAAATCCAAGAGTATCATCCGTATTGGATAAACAGGTCTGCCAGCGAGGGGTGCAGGACTGAAACGAGGGGAAAGATAAAGAAAAAATGACAGTGGCAACAGCAGGAACACTGTTATGAGTGATCAGAAATAGGTGGAAATGACACTGTAAAATGGCCCATACACAGCCTGTATTTGCATGAAATCCATGGTGGTTAAAATTAGGCCATATCATTTTTTCAGTACTCACATGCAGCATTTTGGAAACCTTTTGGATCAGCTAATGATAATCTCCCTATGCCCATGGAGTAGGAAGCAAACCTAAATCTACATTCACCATAAGAAAATAGCAGAAGCATAGTAATGTGATCACAGATCTGTCACAACTCATTACTATCAGAGATCCGCCATTCTGTAACTCAAAAAGTAGCTAAAAAGTGTCCCATCCTTCCTCCATATGAAGTGTAATGCTGTATAAACCTATTTCTTTTTTATCACTAACAAGAAGATAGGAAGTACATCACCATTGCAAATATTGCTTCAGTGTGTTGGCGACTGAGTTGAATAATGCTGTGTGATGGGATCCTGTTGTAATAGAGGGCAGGTAAAGGTCTGACCACCTAATTTTTCCTGTGACATCTGTTTTCATTTTCCCACCCTAAACAGAAACAAGTGACCCCAAGGCATTTTGGTAAACTGGAGTACAATCATTTACCAGTCATATTATTTAGGTTGTACAGCTTTTAAATGCATAATGCCTCCTCATTATGGCATTGAATTTAAAATGTAGCTAAACTTTATTTAGAAGGATGGAAAGTATTCCAAATGAATTACAAAATGGAAGTTATTTAATGAATTCTTGTTTTACTTTACACTGTTGCTTTACAGCAAACCAGTTGCAAGTGGAAACTGATGGAAAATTGCCTTTTCAATAAATATTACCTTTTTTGCCCCATACAGTGATTCAAGCAGCTTGTCCTGAGCTTTCTCAAAACGCGAATCCAGACTGGGTGACATCTTCTGGACCAGATTCCAAATCAAGTAATTGTTTAAGATACTAGAAGTTGATAAAAATACAAAATATCAGGATTATAGATTGTGGTGCTGTGGGATGAAGAAAAAGTAAGTGCCAAGAAATAGGCCTTATTGAGAAGTAATGACTAATTTCCACAAAGTGAAATCAGTAGGTTTTAAACCTTCAGTACTTTCTTGTCATATAAAGACTCATGTCCAGGGTGTTGTTCTGTTTGAGTATTCCATTCCAGTCATTCAATACTAGGGGCAAGCCAACAGGACAAAGGCATGTTATGTGCAAACAACGTGGGGTAGCCACATATATGAGGCAATATTTCCTGCTCTCCCTATTTTCTACTGATCCTATGGGAGCCAAAAATCCTTTCTGGGGAAGATTGATTTCAGACAAAGCGTAGTCCCACATAAATCATGACTTAGTTACAGAACATAGTACTAAAGATAGCCATATCTATTTATATTTCTTTACACATCATACAATAAGTATTGCAGAAGGGGGAAGTCTTCAGTGGGGTATCCCAATAAATTTATCATAAAGTTTCCAAATCAGTGGATTTTGGCACTGGACATTGGTGCTAGTGTGGTCAGTTAAGAGCATCCTTGTGCAAAGATGAACATGCAAACCATGGGTTTGCATACAAAGGAGAGGTATAGTGGTTTAGGAGGATTTAGTGTAAAGGTTGCTGAGTGTTTATTGTAAGTAAAAGTGTGAAAGTTACAGGGGTATTATCGTGAGGTATAATGTTAGGTTTTGTGGCAGAAACTTCCAGTGCAGATAATAGAGGACTGAAGGATAATGCATGTGTACATGCATGTCCTCTTTTGGATGTTCATGTAGATTACAGTAGGACCAAACTTTACAAAGGCACCCTAATGTAAAAGTGTGGCTATACATATGTCTTTTTAAAGTGCTAATACTGGTATTAGACAAAAAATATACAGTACTATAGAAAGTCCTAAAGTGAAACTGTCACCAGACCGTTAATTCCGACAAACGTATTCCTAATGGTTATATTAAAACCTATTTATATATTTATACTAGTTATATTAATACATTATACTTTACGCATGTTTATTACCTGTACACTACCCCCCCATATGTAGACATCCAATAGTTCAAAGAATTCATAGCCATCAAAATCTTTAATGCCGCCAGCCCCATTGTTCCCCTTATCTCCTCCTCTGACAGGTAAATAATAGTTTATGTAGGGCGGTGGGAGGATGGGAGAGGACCTTGGTCAGCACAGTAATTAGCTACTTCCATGAGAGGAGAGGGATATGATGCACAGAGTGAACTGTACCGGTGAACTGACTGCCTCGCTATTAGCACCATTATAGGTCACTGCTCGTGGGTGGGAGAAAGGTTGGGGGCTCTGGAAAGAAAAACTCTTCTGTGTTAATACAAACATGTATCAGACATGTCTTGGGGAGGGGGGGGGGGGGGAGGGGGGCTTTTTTAAGTGTAAAATATAAAATTAGTTATTATACAAGTACAGATTTACGAAGATTAATTTAAGAAGATAATTATGAAAATGAACATTTTTTTTTCTTACACTGGGTCTGTGCTGTTTACAAGGTCAGACACCTGCTGTAGATATTCCTTGCCATATACAACCACAGGCTCTGTGTCATTAATCTCCAGGGGTGACAGTGCAAAATTCAAATAATCCAACCATTCAAATGCAGGTGCCAGACTCTGCAAAAAATACAAGCAATAAAGTATACATGACATACAGTGTGTATGGTTGATACAAGTTAGAATTAATGCATTTCTTCCACTTAGATTTTAGGTGTTTCTTTTCTGCATTTTTAACATAAAATATCAGACTGTTCTCATTAGCAATGCCTCTCAGGATTATTTACAGCATACCATGTTCAGCATGTGTTCACCTGTAAATCAGCAACCATCATGCGGTTATAGATTTTTTCCTCATCCCGACGCTCATCTTGAGGAACTGTGAGATTTGCCAGCTGGGTCTCAAACTCCAAAATCTGTGCCATTTGCACTTCAACAGAACCTATGGAACCCCCGAGTAGTAAGCCAACGTCCACCATGTATTCCTGGTATGCAGCTAACACCTGTAAAAAAAGAGAGAAGACAGTAACACCCACCCCAAATAAAGAAAAACTTGGAATAATAAAGAAAATGGAATGAAAAATGTTTTAATATAATAAACATTATATAAATAATTTTAATATAATAAGTACTAATATAATAAACAGTTAAAAGAAGATGCTGATATGAATTATAAATTGACTAGTGCCATCTGTAAAGGTTCGTTAATAATGGCATGCAATATTGTCCATTGATGAACCATGTCACATTGCAATGGTTAACTGCTTGACTACAGCCAGGCAAATGTAGTTTTTTACAACAATGTTTTATGACTGATGTAATCAGCATCAATCATAACATTGAAGGATATACATCAAGGATAAAAAAAAGGTGAGTAATTTTCCACACAGGCTTGCCAATCATCCTTTTTTACCTGAAGAAGCGGGTTTACCTGCAAAACATGTCAGTAAAATTGTGATTGACAAGTGTGTGGATAATTGCTCACATTTTTTAATTTTGATGTATATCCTTCAATGTTATACTCATACTTTATGTACTAATCTCAGGGCAAAGTGTTACTAGATATAAACTAATTGTTGGATTTTTTAACTGATAAAGATGTAGCCACAGTAACTCCCTACTCTTGAACCCTCTCCTACCTCTTTAATCTTTGTAGGGATGGATTTCTTTCTTTACATGTAACTAATATAGGGACATGACTCCAGTAAATGTTACAATATAGTTACATTGTCCATACATAGAACATATAGAGAAGTTATATTCATATTAAACAAAAAACAAAACAATTAGTAACAGACAATTAGTGAGAGTATAGACCAATTACAGCAATACTGTAAAAAATAAATAAACCTAGAAGCAAACATAGTTCTTCCCAATACTTGTTTGTGAATTTTCAATGCAGATTGTATGTTTCTGAAAGTCATTATAAAGCAAATAAATAATGCAGGTCCACACATGATGAAATTATTATGAGGAACTATAATACCATGTTTATCTATGGGAGCAAAAGGGCAACACATCTATCTTCCAGTTGAGAATTCAAGCAGGAAGCGAAGTACAACTTAATTATAGATATTGATTTTTTACAACCATCTTCCTCAAACTAATAATTCTTATATAATATGGAATAGAAGCTTGCGCACGGTAGCTTTGATAGAATACATGTTGCACTTGATTATCATTATTATTCAGGTCTCAAAGTGTTACATGCAAATAAAAATGTAAAATTCTCATTTCATTCCATTCAGTGAATAAGGTAGTTCTATCTTTTAAAGTAAAACTAAAAGATCTTTCTGCACAAAACAAAAGTTTTATAAGCATAATAGTGATAAAAGGAATGATTGATTTCCTGCAAAAAAGTGAACTGTGGATGAGTTAAATTGTCTGACAAGGTCAGTTTGGTACATTCAGCACATAGACCATAACTGTTGCCAATACAGAATATAAACCATAGACCATCTAGAAGGTGATAGATGTATATTTATTTTGTAAAATAAAAAAATGTACAATTTAAATCAACCTAATAATATACAGCTTATACACATTAAACCTTCTAAAACACAAACTACAATATGTAACTAATAATTAAAAGTTTTAACGTCTGGCTCTATATATGTACGAATAAAAGCTATTCTGACAGTAAATATACTGTGACCTCTGATTTTAAGGGTCGCCACAGGCCAGCTTTTGCATTAAAGTAGACTTGAAAACAAATATTCTTCAGAAATGGTATTTTGCCAATTATGCTAAGTGACATTAAACCTAGCATTGACAATAGCAGTGTAACATTGTGCAGTTAATAACACCCAACTAGGACAGAACATAATGACTAACCTTTCCATTAGTTGTCTTATTTAAATAATAATCTCTTGATGGAAGAAAGAGTCCAGACTGGTCGACCTTTGGAAGAAAGCAAGTGCAGTAAAATAAATTTCTGGACACATAACTATACAAGTGCTTTGTCAGCCTAATAAAAGCCTAACTCCCCACTCCCTTAGATCATTCTTGGCACCTTAAAAAAATAAAGGGAGGATATATACTTACCTTTTTCTAGGTGTTTCTCTTGTGGTAAGTGGACACCAAAATGTAGCTGTGCCACGTGGTGCCACTCTAAGCAACATTACACTTGTTGGTTCAGGCCAGAAGTTGAAGCTTTAACAGCCTAGTCCTAAAACAAGTGGGTTGTCTGATGCTGGGCATCATTAATTCCCAAAGATAGGCTGTACTGGATCAATGTGTCTGGATGAAATAGTGTCAGAGATTGAGGACTTTTTTTATTTACAGCTACAGAAAGAAGGGTTTCCTTTTTGGAGCTTGCAAAAACTCGAGTCATGCTTTAAAACAGGCCATCAGTAATCTCTATAACTGTAGGCATTGTGGAAAAAATGTATTCTTAAATCTTAAAGCAGAAGTGTGAAAGTCCTTGCAGCTCACACCACTCCTTTCCCCACTACCAGAGCAACTAATCTGTAATTGCATTCGAAAATTAGAATACCGTTAGGCAGCTAGGCCATGGCACGGAACTGAAGAAAATTGTTCTAGATTAGAAAATGACTACCGTACTTTTCCCCTGAACTCTGAGTATGAATTGTGCCACAGTGGTTGGAGTATCTTCTCTTTTATGGAGTTTTCTTGGCAACTATAGTGGGGTTGTTTTCTAGGTATTTGTTTATTTTCCAACCTTTACTGTTCAGAGTCACTTTTGTGTAGTTCTTTACAACATATCTCACATATTCTCTAATAAAAATACTTTTTTCTACAACAATACCGAAAAGCAAGGTGTTTATCATGATCATAAGTCACAAACACATTGGCTTTCTTTGTAAATAATGTAACAGCACTGTTCAATCAATGTGCTAAAAAGTGACTGATTCTGTTGCTACAATGCAATCAATCAGACTTAATTCAGCACCAGAAAAAGTCTCTTCCTGAATAACATATTTACTGTAGTAGATACACCTGGTCAGCAATATGATAAATATTGATATATATATGATAAATATAAACCATAGTAAAAAAAAAAAACAGTAGTAAAAAAAAGCATGCAGATAGGGTCAGTAGTTCTTCCAAACATCAGCATGGGTAACATGGTGTGATCTAATAAACTGTGGAATAAAGGAGAGGAACAAATAAGTTGTGACCCATCTCACTTGTCATCAGAGTGTTCCACTTGGAATGGCACACGTCTCTCCCATTTTATGAATAGCATATAAAATGCAGGAGAATTGTGGAGTAAACACATGCTTCCACATAGAGAGTGGATAGCAACATCTCTTCTCCATTATAAATAGCACAGTAATTGTAGGTTAACTATGCCTATGTGTCAGACACATATTGCCACATATATATTTATATTGTTCTTATTAACTTAATATATGTTGTCATATTTTGGTCTTGTCTGATGTAGATACCTGGATTATGTTGCTATTGGAACTCTTGGAGTCTGCGCTTACAAAGACACTGAAGAATGGTGTTGCCCGGTACGTCCCTGAGACAATCTTTAGCACAGCCATGAAGTTATCCCCTCTCCAGGTACCTGAGATATTCCAACCTCCAACCTTAGCAGACACAAGAATAGATTATTGTTAACAACTTGATTAACGTTATCAATTTGTTAAGATTAGAACAAAGTTATTACAATGGTCTACAGATGTGTGTGAATGCAAAAACAGAGAAACCGAGACATCAAGATATAATGCACTAATAAATTGTGAAACACTCTTGTTAATCCTGTTGAGGAGATTTCACTTTCTGTACTAGATACACAGCAAGAAGTTAGATTAGATCTCTTCAAAGCCTGGGCATATGGATAAGCTTCACTATTTACCCACTTTTTTAATATTTCCTAAAAACCTCCATAAAGCTGTTAGGACACATCTTTTATGTCTAGTACCTGGCTTTTACCATTTATTACAATGACAATCCATAACTGATTTGTATAACACAGCAGAAACAGTTGTCAAAATACAGATGCTTCTGCAAAAATAACATCTGCACACTAGCTGAGTAAATAATGCAAATACGCTGTTTCCCGAAAAATAAGACCTACCCCCAAAATAGGACCCAGCATGATTTTTCCCTATTTTTGAGGATGCCCGAAATATAAGCCCTACTCCGAAAATAAGCTACAATATATATAAATACATGGACAAGAGGTGCTCATTTAAGGAAAGCGCTATTCCTATACATGAGAAATTGGGGCCAAACAGGGTATATGTATTGTTTTATTACTTTTATTATTTCATTCATATGACAGTTTAATAACCATTCCTCCTCTCTCCATGTACCTACTATTTTGGATTGTTTTAAACATTTTTGTTTATCAAATAATACCAGGGGGAAAAAAAGATTTTTTTTATAATTTACAGGTAATTTTGCCATGCTTTACACCAGAACATAATTTTAGTTCAATTTTATTAACAGAAATAACTCTATCATTACATCAGATAACAAATGAACAAAAAATAACAATGCTTATTCCTTTTGACTAGCAGGTGAATTAAACAGTGGATACAAAAGTAACAGTAATGTTACTTTGTATTTCTCTCTGAACATGTTTTTAAACACTGTGTCAGGTTTAAGATGTCTGTTTTTTTTAGAGCAGCAGCTGAAATAAATGGTTTACTTACACAGCAACATCCAGAAGGTATTGTAGATAAGTGCAGGATGCTGAGTGTCAGTGTGATAGAACGGGTATACTACACATGCCCTCATAACCTATGAGAACTTTGAAATATACGATTTATTTGTAGAAGGCAGATGGCTTACTTTGTGAGAAAGCAAACAGATTTAGTCATGTAATTACTATCCCTTCTCATAGGAAAGAGACTAATGACTTCATCTACAATGCTGTCTATTCTACAGCTGAAGTGTTTACAACTTTATTTCCAAGGAAACCTGTCATTAGAAAAAATGAATGCTGCTATTGCTAAACACTACTTTTAAAAGGCCAGTTGTCTGTTTGTAATTGTGACCCTTTTGCTTCAATTCTTTGATTCACTGATCTGAGATAAGTGTGCAGGGAAAGTAATTTTTTTCTGCTTCATCCAAATTAAACAAAAATTGCCTTTGGCCATTTTCTTAACTACCATCTCATGCATAAGTTCTCTAGCACCTAAATAAAAGACCAAAATCCCAGGTAAGGATTTACTTTGTCCTTTCATCACTACTGTGAGCCCCATCCTGGTGTTTATCCTATTCTGCACGTTATTAAGCAGGTATCTTGTGCCACATCATTAGTTTCACCATGTTCATTCTTTTTCACTTTACAGCTTCCTTTTTTAAACAAAATATACATTGTAAAGTGGTGGTTTTGGAACATTAGTATTGCCTGCAATCAACATGGTATAAAGTAGGATTCCTGTTTAAATGCCTTAAGCAATATTATCTTATCATTAGCCCATGTAATGTCAGTTATCAACAACTGGATATGTCTCCATAATAATGTTGGACAAGAAAATATTTGGCCTTCCTCTTGCAATTCTTCAGAGGTCTAAAGCTGCGTACACACTTCCAATTTTTATCGTTGGAAATGAACGACGAACGATCGATTGGGCAAAAATCGTTCGTAAAAAAAGTAACCAACGACGCCGACGAACGAGGATAGTCGTTGGAAATGAAAGACCGGACCGGCGGATCGGATTGGACGACGATCGTTGACCATCTATCGTGTGTACGGTCGTTCATTGATCGTCCATGGTCTGAGCATGCGCGGTGAACGAACGTTTGCTCACTTCCTGTGGTGCACCTCACTTCCTGTATCGTTCAAACGATCGCATCTATCGTGTGTACAATATCTGTGAACGATCGTGTCGGTATCTGTATGTACAGGATCAGTGCTATACGATCGTTCGCAGATATCGTGCAGGATCGTTCGTGGTTCGTTTACCAACGATAATAATTGGAAGTGTGTACGTAGCTTAAAACCCATGACAAACATCAACTAATATTGACAGCCTTCAATTCAATAATGGCAGGCAATTCTTACAATCTGGATCATTGCCTTTTTATTTAAAAGTGTATGGGCAGTTTTATAATCCAACACATTTGTTTCTAATTCCTAAGCATGAGAAACAATTGAATTTCAAAATAAGACACTGTAAGACACTGACTTAAATATTTTTTTAAAAATAAATTGGTTTCCTCTAAATGGTGGGTAAATCCAAAGATTTACATATCTAAAATATGACACTGGATTTAATGCAATGCTTCATATTACAGCAAAACCTATACTCACTCCAAAATCTTCTATCAATCAGTTTAATGTAGAAATTCTCCTGCCTTGGACAAAGCTCATTGTTTTTAAATGTTCAGTAAAGGCTTATTGCAACAAAAGCTGGCTTCAATTGCAGAACTATGGAGAAGCAGAGATAGGGTGGTGCTTCCAGCCCGTGCTGATGTGAATCTCCCAGCATGCAAGTAATATGGAGTTGGGATATTTACATGATCTGGAGATTTTTATTGTCGTTTACATAAAGAATAGTCTATTTCTTATGTTCACTTAATCAGTGTCTCTTACAATCAAAGCCATATTAGAAGGACAGGGGTTGTATCGGTAGATGTAAATACCTGCTAACATCATATATGCTTTGACATGGTAATGTAAGTTAAGTAATAATTTAATTTACTAAGTAAATCAATCTTTTAATTTTTGGCAGCTCTAGTTAAAATAATACTTGGTGCTCCTACAATGAAAGTTGCTGTGCAGACATGTCCTGGTATAGAGAGACAAGACTTCCAAAGCCTCTCATGTGTTGAAAACCAGTCAAATGCCCCTCAACATAACTTCTAAGAGACTACCCTGATGCACATTGCCTAGCCATAGTTCATTTGTTTCTCTATCCACTTTTAAAAATGAATGGGTTTTTTGCTTACACTATTTTATTAAAAAATGGCAATTGTTTATTAACTTGTTTTAGTAAACTAAATATTATTAATTTGAAATTAAGATCTGCTGTTACCTTTTTTATCAGGTCAGTGAGGGGTTTTTCTTTCAGCTCCTCAATTTTCTGCTCCTTGAGGCAAGACAGGTAAAAACGCTGTGTCTTCATCTCTGCTTCACTGCTAGAGTTAAAAGTAGCATTCTCTGCAACATATATAACATATTATGTCACAGTATAGTGAAAATTATATAATAAATATTTGTATGCCAATGGCAGAAACTCTACAGACATTCAGCCCACCCACAGTAATTTTCAATAAAGTCTAGGCCATTTCACCTACCAGGATCTAGAACAATGTTTCTCAATTAGGATTACTTCAGAGGTTGCTGGGGGTTCTTTGAGCAATGAGAAGTTTGTGCCTCTCAGATCAGTTTAACAGATATCAATGATCTTTTTAGCTCTCTGTAAGGCTATGTACACACATCAGATGGTTCTCCTCCGATAATCAGCTCAGGGCCGAACAATCATAATGAAAGTGAAGGGGAGAGAGCGCAGCGGGGTGCTGCTCCTTTGTTCTCTCCTCTTCATACAGCAGAAAGCTGCTGTATGTACAGAACTTGTTCATGCATTGTGCAGTCATTTGTTGGCCATGTTTTCGTTGGAAAGGATTGTGAACGATCCTTTCCAACGACAATTATTGCACGTGTGTACCCAGCCTTAGGCTGGCACACTTCCCACTGGCCAGAAATGTAGGAGGCATTGTTCCTACTGATCAATCCAATAATATACTGTGAGCTGTGGATGTAGTGATTATAGCAAAGGTTTCCCCATGTTAAAAAAGGTTGGGAAACACTGATCTAAAACAATCCAAAAACAATTGCAAACCCAATCAAATCCACATTTCTAAACATGTTTTTGCTTAACTCATTTTCCCCAATCAGTGCTCTGCCGCTTACTTATACTTTCTGTCCAACCTTAACTTCCTCACCAAGTATATGTTTGAACACAGCTTGGTTCTGGTCCCAGATGCTGTTGAAGGTGTTCCACCTTGACCGACCATCAGGTAGAGGGTTCCTTTTCATCCACCCTCCACAAGCGTACTGGTAGAAATCCTGACATGGGTCCACGTCTCTGTCCAGGGAATCGAGTATACGACCAGCTACAGAAACACAGGCCTCTGATAGACACAAGGAGCGAGTCTTGTCTATGTGTGAGAAAACACAGCAGAAGAGATCAGATGAGTAATATATATCTAGCAAAAACATAATATTAAAAAATCTTGATTCTACGGTATACTTTTTTTTCTAACATCTAACATGGAAGTAGCTATAACAAAGGGATTTTTATGTATTGTCACATTTTATTAAGTCTTAATTTTTTTGCTCCTCTCAAAAATAACTCTCTGACAAAAAATGTTTTGGACGCATGATAGCAGCCCCATTTTATAATTTAATGGCATCATTAATCTTTTAAAAACTGTTAGGTTCAGCACTAACTAGACAAAACTTAGGAGAAATGGGTGAGGATGGTCATGCACTGCAGATTTGCCAGTGAATTTATCTGAAAATCCAGTTGATAATTAACTTTAATCACTGAGAAGTTGTAGAATGCTTTCTGAAACCAAGCGTTCAATCATTCATCTCTCTCCAGTGATGACCCTATTATTATTCATGAGTTTTAGTGACCCTGTCACAAACATGGCCAAAATAAAATTAGGCAAATTATGTAAGGGTATTTCGGGATGGATTACATTTAGTAAAAAACAGATTGAACTCAACCAGTGGCACATAGGGGATGTTCTCAGAGAAACTTATTATTATTATTAATATTATTTATATAACACCAAGATGTATACGCAGCGCTTTAAAAAGTCCATAAATATCATTATGATCACTAACTTTCCATCAGATGGGCTCAGAATCTAATGTCCCCACTACATTCATATTTCATTACCACAGTCCAAGGACAATTTTGGGGGAAGTAACCTAACCGCGTGTTTTGGGGATGTGGAAGGAAAAGGTGCTTGGGGGGAAAAATACAAACGTTATGCAGATAATGTCCTGTTGTATGAAAATCTATAAATTTCCTTTTGAAGTCACCACACACAGCTTATAGCACTGCCTCTAACTGTATCAGGACTTAGGAGATCCTGAATAGACTGTTTTTTCATACAGATCACTCTAAGAAAGCCCAGACAGGAATTTCAGTGTAAATGACAGAAAACACATAATTCAAATAACTCTAAGGGGAAGGCCACGACAGCATAGATGGTGACAAGCAGACTTGAGGATCCTTGTAGTCCATCCAAAATAGTTAATTAAAGGTACCTGCTGCAGCCTCTAATGTTTGTTGTGTGAAGTTTAGCTTTAAAACCCACAAGAAGATGAACACGTAGAAAAGCCTTATAAAAATACTCTTCATAATATTCCACAAGAGGTTCAGAGAGAGCAACCATATAGGTGGCATCCAGGTTCTGAAAAAGAACCTGTACAGGCAATAACATTCATGGCTAGATCCTAATAAACCTAATGCATAGAAGACATATCATTCATGGAAATGTACACAGAGATAAAAAATTACAAATCTGTCCATATATAAGGCAAATCAGAACACAAATATACATCAAGGTATATCTTGTTATATACTATGTTGATGGGTGCCACATGTAAACTGTTATATATAGGGTGTTGGATCATTTTAAAAAGTGTGAAAATAAAAAAACACCTCTGTACAGGTCCATGTGGGGATACATTTGCTTTAGGGAGTCTTTCTGATATCATATCCATAATATTTCAATTTTGAAATACATTTTAGATATCTGATTATAGTTGTGTGGCAATCCTATTGTGCAGGGTCATTCTTATGATACCCTAACCCTTCCTACGAAAAAATGGTATTGCCATGACACCATTAGGGTAAACATTCTCTATTCTCTATATTGTCTTACTTCTCTAGTAAGCTAGGGTAGATTTGGAAAGTACTAGCTCAAATAGTGGCTTACAGAGATTAAAACCCATCTCCACCTATACAGGATTTAAAACATTGGTACATTCAGGAGGTATGGAGGGAGTAGGTGAAGTGCATTTTTACAGGAAATGGTAATACTGCCAAAAAACAGATCTAATATTAATTTTGGCATTGAAGGAAATTTCATTAAATGTAACATCTGGTAATTTTTTAATTAACTGAGTTTATGCTACATTTATCTTAACAACCTGTGAAACATTTTTAGAGGAGCTCTGTTATTTTTTTAAGAATGTGCTTATTTTAAATTCTGCCTGGAGATTAAATCCACCAACCACACAATTTAAAATGACTTCATCAAATTATATATACATAACTCCACCAGCCTTCATGTGAAAAAGAAAAACATACAGTGTAAAATTCTTCATATACCCTCCTCTTTTCATGGTGCAAATGCTCAACCCCAAAATACTAACAATTTGCACTTTACTTTTGCCTTTGTGGATTTACAGTTGATAAACGCAAAATGTATATATGGACGTTAAAACATTAATGTAAAGCACCTGAGGCTTGCTGAACTCCTAAAGCAATAAGGCATCCAAGGAGCAGCAATCCTACAACAGCACTAAGGGCTCCTAGAAAAACTTCTGGCTGAGATCTACCACCAAGGGAGCCTAGGATATGTCCTCTTCCTTTCCGGAATCCAACCTATACCAGAGAACAAACTCATGATGAGAGCAGAAGGGTAAAGATTTACAGTGGGTATTTCTAAACACAAAATACTAATGACCTTGTTTTATGACACAGAACAACCAGTTTATTGTTGTAACTGTACTTGATGAATGGTTATACCAGAAAAATTCATATAGCAATCAATACCAACTGGGTTTGAAAATGAAACAAGGTTTCTCATTCCTGATTGCAATGGCAACAAGCCATTTTTTCTGTTTACATACTCCTTGTACATGGGCGACCACAGTCACAAGACAGTCTAACAAAGCAAATACAGAAATAAAAGGAAAATAAAATTGTGCATTTAGTTCATGATAAACAAGATTTAACAAGTCCATTAACATGGTATACATATTAAATTATACTACGTGCAATAGATCTGTTGACAGTTCTCACTTTGTAATACAACAACTGTGATGATTAGGACCTAGCTATAACACGGAGAAAAGTATTCCCAATAAATGTGAATATGGATATTTTGGAAAATGAAACACTGAATTATATGGGTCACCACAGGAAGTTCTCCACTTTTGTAAACAACCAACTTTTCTCTCCTTTTTGCAAATAGGAATATTAACACAAATGAGAAAAAAATCCCTCCTAATGAACCTTATACACTGCAAGACTTTTAGCACTTGCATATCGGACCAACATAAACAGATTTTCTCTGCATCACTTTAGGTGTGCAAAATTGTTCAAAGCATTCTTATACTCATATCAAAAAAGTTTTACTAATCACATATCCCATAATGAGAATTTACCAAACATTTTTTACTTTTCTCCAGAACTCTGGTAGCACCTTAGACTTCAGGAAATGTCAATAGTAAAGCCCTCACCCTCATACTGCACATGGTCCACCTGAGGACGACATAGGCATCTAAATCTTTTCCCTTGAAAGACAGAATTCTATAAATATGCAACCCAATGGTATTAAGAAACAGAGATCATATAGTATAGTAGTTCCTTAGGTTATTTTTAACCTACTTTAGTTACTTTTTAGTTACTGTAATTACTTTATTACCATACCCAGGTAACCATTTATGTGTCAAAACACAAAATGGTCAGGCAGATTTTTTGTTCAGATGATGACCATGCTATTTTTAAGTTTTGCTGGACATCAACCAAAACAAGGAATTTAGTAGTGTGCAGTTTTTGTTGAAAATTTTCTTGAAATAAATGGTAATACCTGGAAATTAGCAGCACAATGATGCCTATTGGGACTAGGTTTCCTTGAAACACAATTTGCTAGCAGTAGTGCCAACTATTCTAGTTATAATATATAAAAGAATGTACAACACAGAGCTTGTTATCTGATCTAATACAACTATCCTGTTTTAAACAAAAATATATATTTACCTAAGTCAGAAGGTACACAAGGTCACCACTGGAAAATGGCATTCAGTCCATGTACTGGAAGATGGGAGTATATATGGGAATATATATATTTATATATATATAATCAAATTGTCTTTTTTTTAAAAGATTCAAGATTGTAACTAATCTGTTAATATATTATGTACTACATTCAATACATCTGTGGACAGTTCTCATTTTCCAAAACCACCATGCTGATTACCTAGTTTTAACAATGGAGGAAAAATGTCTCCATAAATAAAGAAATCATTTGGATATTTTGTGAAAATAAAACACTGAATTATATGGGTCACTACAGGAAAAAAAGAATGTTTCTCTTTTTTATGCAAATAGGCTTGGTAAAAAAATTATTTAGATATAATATATATATCATAGTTTTGGATACAGTAAGGAATGATGAAAACCCATGTTGGACATTTGATAAATATTGCTATATATTCCATTGATTTTCCTTTATTTTATGTTCCTATTTTTAAACAAAAAGTGGGAAGCCCCCCTTGACAGATATTCTAATCTCTCTCCAATCTATCAAAAAGAAGTTTTGGCTGAACATTCACTTTAACCTCCAGCAAATTCTTTTATAAATACTGTACTTGAATTGGTATAAAGTGTTAATAAAACGTTATGATTTCTGAAATTCTCGAAACAGTAAATACAAAATGCAAACTGAGGTTTTTTTTGCTAAATTCCACTATTATTATAAAAAAAGTCAGCCAAACTATCATATTATGCTGTTGCACAACACACAAATATCCTAAAATATAACATACACAAAACACACATGTTGTAAATCAATAAAAAAAAATTCCTGAGTAACCCAGATAGCATATGTTTTCTAAATAATATTTCAGGAGGTCTGGATTTGGTACTGCTTTTCGTTTTGCCCTGGGCACTTATAAATAATGATTTCAGTTTATTTTAGCTCCTTTTCTTTTGTTATTAACACTATGAAATTTTTGTGAAAATCAAACTACTTCAATAAAAAGAGAATGTTTTATATGCAAAGCAATGATTGGACTATGAGTGATTTACAGTTACTACAAAAATGTAGAGAAGTTAGTATAGTCACAAGTAAAAATTTAAAGATGGAAAGCACCACTGTATTGAAGAGAACAATTTCATAACCAAACTGACATGAGGTTAAGCCTACTGGATCTTAATATAATGATAATAATATCATTAGAATATGTTTGGTACATATATGGTATGTTGCTGTATAACTTATATTGACTTAAAGCCTAACTAAGTTAAATACACAATAAGACTATCCTTGCAGTGAGGCTACTCTCCACATTGCAAGCATTAAAGCTAAACCCCTAAACCTCCCTTTCACCCCCTGTGTAATGGTCCTTACTACTTTTCTTAAATATCTTAACCATGTAGTGTGTGATCCGCTTCTGTGGGGTTATTACAGAGGTTGCCAGTCCATAGTCCCTGCCAGTGTCAGTGAGCAATCAGAGGCAGAGGGATTGATAGTGCAAGGAAGACAGGGACTGTCTTTCCACAGCTCACCGTGCTTGCAATTAGCGACATACCTGGTTTTCATATTCTGCAGGAATGGTGTACAATATAGTGTGCAGGAAACCCTTTATCTCTCTGAACTTTCAGCAAACCTAAAACTTGCTTCATAGCTGTATTCTGAAATACTAAGCTTATCTTTTAAAAAATCTTTACACTACTTATTGATATCAGTTCTCCTCTGACACTGCTGACAGCAGAAAAGTTTCTACCCTAGCTGCTTTGTATTGTATCCACTGCAGTTGTTGCTTTGTTACTCCACTGAGTGTAAGTTTAGTATACGTCTGGGTGTAATAACCATTATGATGGCAGAGTAGTAAACTGGCAACACACTGTATCAGCACATAGACATTCCCAGAAATACTGCATTTTCTTACAGAACACATTAGAAAGCATCCACATGTGAAGCTAAGACTAAAATACTGACAGAATAGGAAGCAAAAAATTAAGGGAAGGACCAGGACAGCACAGATAAGCAGGAGTACCTCTTTTAGTCCAACAAACAGAAAATGCGTTGGGCTTTTAAATGGGCAGAAAATGAATTGCAGCCTAAAATGCTTGTATTGTGGAAGTCACATAGTACAGTAAAATGGCTAATTGCTTACAACACAAGTGAAGAGGAAAAGAAATGCTTTCTTTGCACTGGCTCCTACAGCCTTTTTGGCACACTGAGCGAACCAATCGTCCTTCACTGTAAGTGAGGAGGGTGTAAAGAAATGCTTTTTTTTTCTTTGGTACCCAGGACCTAAACTAACATTTAACCCTTGTAATACAGAAACACTCACATTGTTTGGACACTTTTTAGATAGCATTCATATTTAATATCCAAAGCCAATATGTCTCTTGAATAAAGTACTAGGTCCTTCTATTTTATCTCCCACTGATTTATGTTTAAAGGCTGATAGCAAAATGGTAATGCAAAACATTCTTACCTCTACCGTATCAGGAGATGAAGCAGTCTCCCCAGTAGGATCCTGAACCTCCTCATCGTGAAATGTGGCACGTTTATAGTCAGACATCTGAGAACAAAAGAAAATGAATGAGAATCAGTATACTGGAAAATGAGTTTGAGGTTTATAAAGGCCACTTTGAATAGCACTGTTCTGACTGAATGTCAAGAATTTATAACACTGGTTTCTGCTGTTAAAAGAGAAATAATAAACAGCAGCTCCTACAGAAAGCTTACACATTTCAATCTATCATATCAATCTGCACTAAAGAAATAAAAATAAAAAAAGATATAATTTGTGGGTTCACCTAAGTATCCCAAAAAAACTGGACTGTAAATATAGGTTTGTAAAAAGGCTTGTATTTATATCAATTATACCAATAATAATTAAATGTGTTAGGTAGGAGGTAGGTTACATATCATGTATAGTCTGATTTAAAGTGAATATACGGTAAATACATTAAAAAAATAGGGAAAGGATAGCCCGCAGAATTTTTCATGCCCTGGTGACCATGGTCACTAAGTCAAAAAAGTTAAAGCCAACATTTTGAGTAGTTCACACAGAAAAAAAACCCTCCCATAGGGACACATGTTTTAGACACAACTCTCTTTTTTGTTCACTTTGGATTTATTTATTTTTTTTTATCTGCATCTTTAACACAGGTAATGAAGACACATCTTCCTAGCTAGGCGCAAATTGCAAAAAAACAACCAGATAGCCTACTCTATACAAAACTAAACAGAAAAAAAATTGGCTGGTCATACACTTTACACCAGGTTACAAGAATATTGATTTAGTACTCTTAATCTGAATATATAATCATCCTTTCTTTTACATACATTACCAAGCGTGGAACAATGTGCCCATTAGCATGAATCAAAGTAAATTAAGGTGACCTATTCATTTAGAATGAGCTGACAATACACGGAAGCTCATTTTGTTAATGCAGTGCACCCAACACACGGCACTGTGCCTTCACCTGACCCTGGTTAGAAGGGTCTCAAACTATTTTTTATATTGTGTAAATACGTAGATTTGAATAGAAGTGCACATAATTCCAGGAAAGCATGAACAGAAACAGGAACTAGGGTGGGCATATCTTACTACTGGAGTCTACTGGACACTGAACTGCACCTATAAATGAAATTTCTTTTTGTAGATAGGCTGACTTTATAATTCAAATATTTGCTACGGAAGAACCTTAGCAGCAGTAAATGTGAATGAGATGTCTCTTTGTTCCCCCCTTAATTATTACTGTGACTCTTTAGCTTGTTAAATGTAGCAAATAACGTTATCAGCAAATATGTAACAAAACTGAAGCAAGGGATGTATATATATATATAGGATCTTCAAAAAGTTTCTGCACTTTTTGTTCTAACTATTTTACTTGAAAATAGTGCAGGCAGGAGTAGTAGTAATTGGTTGTGTCAGGTGACAGGAAAAATGCATCGCAAAGGAAAGTGACTATTTGGAAAAGTGATGAAGTAATTTATTTTTGAAATTCTAATAAATAGAGTTAAAAAGGTGCAGAAACTTTTTTAAGAACCCTTGAATATATATATATATATATATATATATATATATATATATATATATAACTTCAACTCGAATGAAAATCTAATAAAAACTGTGGCACCCTTGATTGGTTGATCAATATACTGATTGCACATTGGCCAGTCTTTTGTCAATCAAATCATGTGGGAGTGAACAGAGTGGCAATGGAAGCACTCCCTACTCTCACTATAAATACCGCCAGATCTCTGTTGTTAGGTTAACAGTGGGCAGTGTATTTATTGTATATGAATGCAAAACAAATGTAGGATTTTCCAATCATTTTTCTAAGAACATGTTTCCTCTTTTTCCTATATAATAATTTTAGACCTGTATGCCGTACACATGGCCTTGGGATAGGGCACGATTGCCTCAAACTGTTGTCCTGTACATTCCTATGTACTGACCAGGTACAACACTCAAACAACTCAAACTCACCAAACCGACCAACAATATTAATGGACACTTTACAAATAACCAAGTAAGGGGGCATTGTTCTACTGACTACAAATAAAAATGTGCTTTACATTGCCCACTAATAAAATGGACTTTACCCTGACCACCAATGTAAGGGTATGTCCTTAATGGCCAAAAATGTAAGGGGGACTACGCTGATTACTAGGTGACAATGGCGTAATGTAAAGTGCAATAATTCAAATTATCATATCAGAACTGTCGTCTCACAGATCTGATTCTCAATAAATTGATTTTGGTTGGTAGCTATGGATTGGTGCAATTCACACATTATTACTACTTAGGTCCATAAACCTGTATGTACTTCAAGGTGTCCTGGACCCATCTTTGGAACTGATGACTGGAAAACACTGGTGAAATGTTATCTTTCAATAGGCGGTTACAGTTAGGTCACCATACTTCCAACATTTGGAAACATTTACTTCCTGGGCTAAAATGAAAATGTCCATCATTCATGAGTCCCAATATTAAACAGAATACATCTAATCTTTTCATTAGATGGCAAGGAAATAGACCGTGTAATTTCCTCCAAGACTCTTTAGTAGAAGGATTGTATGTTTACTTATACCAGTGACAATTAAATATTTTATATCTAGATGACCTTTAAAGTGCTAAACATTTTTATGAGTCATTTGACATATGTACATTTCTCAACTTCCCTCGGAGCTGATTCAAATGTGATTTTAGAGCCAGAAGAGTTGAATGCCCTTTCTTGAAAGTAATATTACGTTAGTTTTTGGAAAGTTAGACGTTACCCAGACAGTTTAGAAAGACAGTCACTGCTTTTTTCTCAGCTAAAAACTCATCTTTCTTTATTCTTCAGCAAAGGTCTGTCAGAGCCTGGACAGTCTAAGCTATCCATACACAAATCCACCATAATGGATGAACAATTGTAATGATTCTTTGAAACTGATCAAAATGTAAACCAGTTACTATATTTTCACTTAAATATTCACCTATTAAGCAAGATAAGAATATATGTGTATGTTTCAGAATTTGATCGAACAGAAATTGTTTAAAAGGTCTTAGAAACCCCAGAGGCGTTGATTTTATGAAACAATTGAATGAACTGTTTGATGGAAGGGAAAAAAAGATCTTTATATGTTGGGTCTTAGAATTTATAATATAAGTTTTATAATATATAATATAATAGTTATATATATATATATATATATATATAATATAAGGTATTATATATATGTATTAGGTGGTAATGTTTCCTGTACTTTGGCTTTTCTTACCATCCAAGTTATTGATGCTCACTCTAAAGAAAATTTTCTGGTTATACTCCTTATAAATTATTCTACCAAGAAAAAGGTGTTTTCCTAATTAAATGTCAAACAGTGTATATAATTTCTGTCTTTAGTGAGCACTGTGGACCAAATGTGCTGCAAAGGACATTTTTAATTTTGATGTTTTTAGGCTACAGACTGGCATGGTATATGATTGCTGGTGTTCTCTGTACAACTTATTTTAAGTCTAAAAGATCAAAAGGTGATTAAGATTAGTGCACAGAAAAGAACTATTGTGCAAGATTTTACAAATAATTTTTTTTTAAAACTAAAATGTTGGCTTAATATATGGCTATTTAGTCAACTCTTCAAATGTTCAGTCATTTTTTGTATACAAATTGCATAGCAATGAAAAACATAAGACGGTAATATTGAAAAATTGCTTTCTGGTAATTTGGTAAATGTGGCTGGCAATTACTTGTTATCCTATTTTCAACTCCTAGTGAATGGAAAGAGATTAAAATTGGCTAAAAAATAAAAAATAAATTTGTTGTGAAATACTTCAGCAGCATAGGTTGATGGTCTTGTTCTTTTTTGCCCCCATCCTGCTGAAGTTCCCAAGGTGGACATCCCTTCTACCTACCTCTTTACCTAATCTTGGTAAAAGGAATGTTTACATAAACAAACAAGTTCAGCCAAAACTAGCATCCATATTTATGTCTTGATTATTTTACAGAAATATTGTATGGTTAGATTGATTGACATCTTTTGTACATAACAGACGAAGCCCCGTGATTCCAAACAAATGACTATATCTAAATCCTTGCAGGTCATTATTCTTTCGCTCTGTGGCCCCAATTATTGCAAACAAGATTCAAAGTGAAGACTACATGCTTGAGAAAAGTACAGTATGATGTTAGCACAATAGGAGGCAGGTTCAGAGAGAAACGGAACAGAGCTGCGTCTGGAATTTGCTGCCAAACTACACTAATTTATCCTGGTTATGTGGATCTAATTGTAGTTGCCTGTCAGTTACTATTAGATTCAGTTTATATTGGCTGTGCTAATTCTTGGAATAGCAGAATAAAAATGTTACAAAGGAAAAAAACACGTCAATAGGAAGCAAAAGGGAAGATGTAAAGTCCGAGCTATTTTAATGAAAATACATGAAATGCTGCCACAGCCTGGCTTAATGTGGCAAACTGGAAGCTCTGGAGACATCATAAAAGCCAATGTGTAAGGAATGGAGTTGGGTGAAAACTATGGTACTTATTGGTATTTATTTTCCAGTGTAGATTTTTGAAAATCTACCACTTGCCTTGCATCTTTTTACATTCTCCACACACTCTATTGCTTTTGGGAAGGCTTCTAATGCCTCTTTAAACTGGAACATGTTTAGGATATCTTTTAGGATCACCCATTTAAAAACCTGTGGTTGACAGATTTATCTGGTTATAAAAGGTGCAAGTTTTTATCAATATTCTTTATATACCTATCAATCATATGGTCCCAGGTTTTATTCTATTGTATTTTTTCACTAGGGGTCCATTTATAGGTGAGATTTGCAAGTGATAGTTAATAAGTTCTGTCCTGCTTTGTAAAGTTCCTGGAAAGACGTATACATCAACACTCAAATTTCTAACCACTAAAGCTCCTAGCTCTTCTACTCCAAATGAATAGTGTATACTGAACATTTATAAAAATTCAAAAGAAACACAAAGTTTGGGGTCACTTTTCCTAATGGCAGCAGTTACCCAGTTAAATTTCATATAGATTCAATTAAAGTTATTTGATACAATACAATAAAATAATTATTAGTTTGGATACAAGCTGTAGTTTTAACTTCTTTCTCTCGTCATCAGCATGCTAAAGAAACCATTGAGGAAAAAAAAGTTTTTTTTACTATATCCTTTATTTCAGACCCTATCACATAATTACTAGGTATCTGTGCTTCTCTTTGCAATGCGGACAGAGAGGGGTTGACAGGGTGCTATACATGATTTCCTGAAAAAGGAAGCTGTGGTAATGGAAAGCGCCAGGCCAAGTACAATTAGAATATGAAGAAATAGTCTAAACAAAGCTGCAGCTTCTAATAGAAATAGCGAGATTACAGGAGTGCCATGGACACATTCATAACATAGGGGTGTAAAACATCTGCCCTGCTTCTTCAGCAACCTATAATAGTTACACAAGGTTGTAAGGTAAGTGATTATGACAAACACATTTTATAAAGGTATAAGGCACCGAAAAACATATAAAGATAGCTAGGCTTCAATGCAAATTTGGTATTCTTTCTCTACAACTTTGCATGTGACCATGACAGTGACATTGGTATTTATTGATATATTTATATATCACCAGAGAGTGGTCTTGAACTGCTGTTATTTAGATGATGTGAATAGCAGTTAAATCATGCAGAATATATTAGTATTATATTAGAAAAAGTTGGTAATTTACTAAATCATATACAGGAAATTATTAATTATTATATGTTGCATTTTGTGTATGTAAGTAATGATGTAAATGATGTTCTTTGTGTACTATGATAAATCTGCTTATTTGTTTATACTATATATACCACAATATAAAGGATAGCATTTCCTGCATGGACAAATCTGAGATATACAGACGAGCCTAATACACACTGAAATAGATTTATTTTAAACTGTGTGCTTAAACAGTGAGCTGGGTGGAGGCTTATCTATTTATTCCTGTTTGTCTCTAGCTTTGTAACTAAAGACTGCATAACCCGCAGCCTCACTGCACTTAGCCACACTGCAACTGTACTTGAAATTCAGGAACCCTGCTAAGATAATCTGAGATTATTCAGGTTGTCTAAACATTATCCACATTTGTGACAATATCCATTATATGTCCTGTACCCATCCATGCATTATGTATCACTCACTTGTATGCTACACAAATACATTGATGCTTCACTATGCCATCATAGATGGAATGTATAAAACAACAAAAGAGAGAATAATTTTATGTATATGTATTATATATATCGTGTTCTAAATACAAACTGACATTTCAGTTTTTCAGATTGAATGAATGATAATTAATTGAAGAATTAATCTACCTATAGACATTAGAAATTATTTGCCAGATCCAGCCTAGTCTGAGGGACATTTGTATGTCTTCAGGCCTTCTGTGACTGCGGCATACATCTCCCGCCTAAGCCTTCTTGGGGGATTGTTGATTAGCAAGAATTGATTTTTCCACTACAGTCTTCTCCCCCAAAATACAATGATAGTGCACCTCCTTCTCTTGCCAAGGCACAAAACTGTACATGTGCCCAATGCAAACTTATATGTCTGTACAACGTTTTTTCATCAAACAAAAACCCTGTTTCTTGCTAGATGTCTGGTGCATGAAGCAGCTGCCGTGGTCGGTAATGCCTGCAAGAAGCTTAAAACTTTCATAATTAAAGAGCAACCTAAGCTGACAGGTACACTGCTCAATACATCACACACCACATGGGTCATGCCATTTATCATTAAGGTTCTATTGACCAGCCTCGCTGTCATCCTTTGCTCTGCAGCTTTTAATGATCCCCTGTGATTCTGATAATCACTAACCTTGTTACTAGTTGCAGTTGACAAATTGCACTGTGCACACTTTAAACAGTACTTCCTCATATTAAACTAATTTGAGGATTAAACAGAAGGAAGCCACAAGCCAAGTAACCTCGGAGAAGAACAAAGGCTACATTTTCAATTGGTATGGATACTTAGTCAATCACATTCTGTGTATCAAATTAAGTATAATAGACACGTCTTAAGAACATATCTTGAGAAAATCATTAATTGGACACACGTCCAATGGTTCTCACCGGATAACCGGCTCAGGACCGATATCGGACGAGAATCTAGCGTGTGTACAGCCCCCTGGCGGATCCACAGACGATGGAGGACGAACGATCCTAATGCAAGGGAAGGGGAGAGCAGGCAGTGGTGTGCCGCTCCGTCGTTCACCCCCTTCCCTCTCCATAGAGCAGAATGGTGCTGTATGTACAACACACGTTCATGCATCGTGCAGTACTTTGTCGTTGGAAAGGATAGTGAAAGATCCTTTCCATTGACTATAATTGCACATGTGTATGCTTCTTAAGATTTGCATGCTTGTTTGAGACAAAGGGCATGATTTATGAAAGCTCTCCAAGGCTGGAGAGGATACACCTTCATCAGTGAAGCTGGGCGAACCAGCAAACCTGGAATGGATTTCCTAAAGTCATTTGCTACTTGTTGGCAAATGTTTTCAATCCTGAACCAGATCCATTCCAGTTTTTTTTGATCACCCAGCTTCACTGATGAAAGTGTATCCTCTCCAGCCTTGGAGAGCTTTAATACATCAGACTCAATCTGTAATGATGATACACAAATAAACCAGTCCACCTGTCACTGTTCTGACAATAAAAATGATTAGTTGCCATAAACTACTACACAAAGTTATCCAGAACAAGCTTTGATAAACCAAGACATGCATTTATTTTTAGCTTTTAATCCCTATATAATGTAAAGCACTGCGTAATATGTTGGCGCTATATAAGTCCTGTTAAATAATAATAAAAAGGTATTATTTCTGAATGTATAAAGTATCCCATTCCTTTCCTTTCTAACATGAGCATGAATGAGTGCAGAAATGAAACTGTTACATTGACAGAAACTTTAAAAACTATTATAAGAAAACCATCTGCGCCAAATGAAAGCAATAGAATAAAGGGATAAATTACATGGGACAGCCTACTAGAAGATGTGATCAGGACTTTATAATTGTAAGAAAGCCAGATAGATGGGCAGAACATAGGAGTAAAATGTTAGTTGTGGCCTATAGTATGCCTAACACATATTGGGGTGTATGACATTTGTGAGAATTGTTTATGCATGCAGAAATATAAATGCAAGCACATCAGTAAAACAATTCTGCAGCTTGTATGTAAAGACAGAGACATAGATCTGTAGTGGGTACATGGAGAAATCATAGGTCCATGTATGATCAGACCCCAGTACAATATGTATGTATGTATGTATGTATGTAAGTATGTATTTATATATGTATGTATGTATATATATATGTGTATTTATGTATATATGTATGTATGTATATATGTATTTATAAATGTATGTATGTAAGTATGTATGAATATATGTAAGTATGTGTGTATGTATGAATATATGTAAGTATGTGTGTGTGTATGTATGTATATATGTAAGTATGTGTGTATGTATGTATATATGTTTTTATATATATATATATATATAGATTTATATATATATAGACCCTCCTTTGGCACTTACGCTGTTGCTGAGATTCTGAAGCGCAACGTTCATCCTGGTAATGATGGAGCAGCATCTACAGGAGCCAAACCAGGGAATCCAGAGCCATACACAGGAGCCAAGGGATACAGCACCCGCTGCCCATCCCTGGATCACCCTACAGATCCTAGCCAGCCTTGGCAAACTGCAGGGAGATAAGGCCTGAGAGAGGGGGAGGGAGAGGCAGGGCGAAGGAGGGAGGGAGGGAAGCTGGGGCTGCTAACTGGGAACGCTGTGGTTACCATGACAAAACCCTATTGTATCCTTCAACAGGAAGGACAGGAGAGCATCAGATGTTACAGGGAGGGAGGGATAGAGGGAACACAGACTGTGGCTAATGTGCAAAGAGAGAACAGATACAGGTATAAATTGGTAAAAAGCAGATGATACAAGATACCAAGAAAAAACAAACATAAAATGTATATAATGGTGATGGGATCATCTTCTGTAATCATGACTGTAAATGGAGATACTCCAGTTCCCAAAATTAGACCCCTGCATCAAGACCGATCCTATCTGACCTGTCCTATACTCTGTAATATTTATTACACAGTATTTATATAGCTCCATCATAATACGCAGCGCTGTACAAAGTCCATAGTCACGTCACTAGTGGTCCCTCAGAGGAGCTCACAATCTAATGTACCATAGTCATTTGTCATTACACAGTCTAAGGTAACTTTTGGGAAAGGCCAATTAACCTAACTGCATGTTTTTGGGATGTAGGTGGAAACCGGAGTACCCAGAGGTAACCCACGCAAACACAGGGAGAACATGCAAACTCCATGCAGATAGTGTCCTGGCACCCAGCGCTGCAAAGACCAGAGCACTAACCACTAACCCCAATAGTAATATATAAGGAAGCCTATTATTTGTGTGACCATGCCTCTAAAAGCCCTATAAAGAGGTCAGTTGTCATAGAAGATTCCTTTATCTCCATCCAAGTGCAGAGGGTTATCTTAGAGTTTAATATGCAGTGCTAACAAATGTAAGGCGTTGCAATTGTTTCAATACATTTTTCAATGCAATTGTTTGTCCTGTCGTAACCATTTTTATCAATTTTTCAGACAGAGATGCACATTGTTCAGCTTTCTGATATTATTACAAAATACTTCAAAAACAGTTTCATGTTCTTTCGTTTTTAATACATAAAGCAAAAAGAGTTGCATTCCAGATCAGTTTCCAAATAAATGAAGTTAATCACTTGATACATTGGGCCTGATTTATTAAAGCTCTCCAAGGCTGAAGAGGATACATTTTCATCAATGAAGCTGGGTGAGCCACCTGGATGGGATTTCCTCAAGGTTATTTGCTAGCAAATGTTTTTAATCCTGCACCAGATTCATTTCTGGTTTGCTGAATATCCCAGCTTCACTAAAGAAGTGTAAAGTGTAACATTAATAAATTAGGCCCATTGACATTCCACCTACATGTGCGCATTTGCTCAATTATTATTATTATTATTATAAT
>NC_092861.1:59983103-59987798 GCF_032062135.1 Pyxicephalus adspersus
AGTGAGTGCCTTAGTACAGTAGAAATACCCACTGTGTATTTAAAGAATGATTGTATATCCTTCACACTAATATTTTAATTTTAATAACTCTCATACAAAAATTTTTATTGATTTACACATACCTTATCATCCCAGAGAGAAGCATTATAAGGTCATCCAAATTTGACGCAAGACAGCAGTAACAGAACCATTCAAGTATTATTGTTGCCTTTAGCTACAGGAAGGGAGTTTTCCTTTGGCTGCACTTAATGACAGTTTAAACAAAAATAATGAACAATAGTCCATTAAATACACTAAAACACAGAGAAGAAATACTTTGGGAAATGACATAACATTAGCTGAGATGTATTTTCTGAATGCCGTTCAATGTCTGTTTTTTCTGCAGCCTGCAGTTAGGACCTGTTTATCCGTAGCTGGCTTTTATTTTCACAAATACAATATAAGTATATGGCCACTTTAAGAACCAATTTACACATACATTCTGCATCAGCGCATGCATGTGCCTGTGTGTTCATAATATGTGTCTGATTTATCAAAGATTTGCTGGATCACCCAGGTTCTCCCATGATAGCCTATTTTCTCCAGTCTTGGAGAGCTTTGATAAACCAGGCCTTATGTGTTATCTAATGCTATAATTGGGCAGCCCATTTATTTGAATGAGCTACCAAAAACTCTATCATGGTCGAAAGACTGGCCCTACACTATTTTCAGAAGAGCAACGCTAATATATAAAGCATGTTGCCCTGCAGTGCACCATATTGTGCTCAGAAGGTTCTTTGGAGTGCCATCACTAACTACACAGGTATGATTGCACATGTTCCTGTAGTGCATATATATATATATATATATATTTATATTTATATATATATATATTCATAACATAAATCAAAAATTTGGGCAAAACGTCAATAGTGATCTACTGGTCGATCGCAAAGGCAATTCGAGTTGATGACCAGCAGCCCTGCTGTACATCTAAAGGGATGCTGGGGATGTCTTTCAGTGTGTGAGAAGGCTTGTCTAACCGTAAGGAGGGAGGCAGAGAGGACGGAAGGGCAGTCTGAGGTGAGCAGTGCTGGGCAGCCAAGTCAGTTCAAGCTGGGGGTCAGGGTCCAATTACCAAGATACCTTTGTACAGATTAGCAGTTCTTCTTCTTGTGCAGCACATCATTCTCCTATAATAGGTGAACTGTAGCTTTCCTGTCAATATAATCTTGTAGTGCAATGTCTGTGCAATGTTCTGCCATTCAATGTCTCAATTAGCTTCAGTCTCTTCCGTGTAATATACTTGGGGTATATATATGTTTACCATTTTTATTGTTGGTAGATCATTTTGACTTGGTCATTTTAAAATTAGCTCACAAGCCAAAAAAGTGTGGGCAACCCTGAACTACGGCATTCCCATATAAAATAAATATGTGCTGTAAAACTTTAATAAAAAGTTGATCTCCAAGCATCTCTTTTTCACAGATGATTTTTAAGTCTGTTGGTTGTCAGTCAGTACTTGGTGACACCTAGTTCTGTCTTCTGATTGCTGGAATGACAGCACTGCTTGTGTTGTTGCAGTGTCTCTGAAGTGTGTGAGATACAAATGAAGGAGGGTTTGGCTTAGTCAGGAAGGGTAAAGGAAGTTTTTTCTTTATTATGGGGATTGTACAGGGATTGAGGGGATTGTACATCACATCCTAACTGAATTTGTTTTGACCAGCCTTTCTCGACCTTTTTATAATAGGGGAATTTTCTTTAAATATAATAAGGGAATAATAATTAAATGTTATTAATTACTATGTCCACAGATCACAGTCATTAGTGTGGTGGCCTTTGGTACCATTTACATAACCCTTACAGTCAACCAAAAAGATCATTGGTGTCACATAAATTGACTGGAACGGAATAAACTGCTCATTTCTCAATGAGCTCCCAGCAACCTCTGGAGGAACCCTGGTTCAGAAACACTAGATTAGTCTGGTATACAGAAGGTTTTAGTTGCATGTTAAAAAAGTATTTGGAATAATCTACTTTCTGCAGGTATTTGCAATTAAGCCATATTTTCCTTACACAATTTGCTTGTTTTACCACCAGTGATTGTCCTTTCCCGTAGTCCTTGAATTTAGTTCCTATTGTCCTATACAATCTGTTACTGAAGGTTCTTTCTGCTAGAGACAGCAAGGTAACCAAAGTACAATATAGCCCAAAGTACTGGATGAAAAATCAATAAACAGTTTCCACAATCCTTGAAGAAACAATGAAAAACTCTCAATTTACATTAGCAAATTACACGCCAAAGAATTTATGTATATCCAATTTGGGATTTTTTTTGAGATGGTGATTTTAATAATATATTAGAGCATTGTTATTGTCCTTTTTTTAGAATCTGCATTCCATAACTTCCTGTGGTTTGTGTGTTGAGGCACTTAAAAAAAACAACTGTATTCAGAAGAACTCCAAGCTATTATGAAGTTGTTGCTTCTGGCTTAGGAAGCAGATCTCACACTGGATTCCACCTGTAGCATTGACTATTGAACAGTGGGTTACTACAAACAAAGTTGATTTCTAGGAAGATAAAACTAAACAAATGAATGTGGTTATGTAAACAATACCAAATCAATAAATGTATTTTTAAATTCAAGCAGTGTACTTGTTATCAGTCGTTTGCAGTCCCTGTACTGTAAGACTGGAACGTGCGGTTCTGATATATGGGAGGTTGCTGAAATCCTAAAGTGGTTATACACTATGCAATCTGAATTTTTAATCTTTAGAATCTACCAGCATCATGTACAAGGGCCTGTCTGACATGAAACAAATTGAATGTCTAGTTTAGGTTTGTCCTCATATTACATAGTTTTGGTGAACCTGAAGCAGAGAGATTGCAGCAGAGTTTGTTAGATACAGTTAGTTTGTATAGTGTACTAAAGGAGCTTGTTTGAGTTTTAGTCCTTACCATGTTGAAAAACTTCTGCAGATATGACCCTTACTAGTCAAGATGGCACTGAACATGTCTGAGCCTTTCTTGTTTTTATTGAAAAACACTAGGACCACATAGACCACACAGGGCACCAGCATCTCCTATATTGCTCTATCAGATCTGCTGTCAGGAGAGAGAGCTCCTCTTGTACTGCGAGATATTCTCAGCATGAGAGCTGTGTCTGGGTTCAGCTGCCATTATCCCCATGTAAAAATCTTCATATCTCTTACAGTGAGTGTCATATAGATATGAAATTTTCAGGGTACACAGGGGACTATAAGCGCTGCTACTAAACTAAACAAATTTAAGCCCTCTACACGTAACAAGTTGCCAAATATGGGGACACAAGGGTAAAATTCTAACAATGATCAGGAATATTTTTTCACATTAAATGGGGCTATTCCAAGACCAGGGTCCCCAAATGGAATTTACATGTAAGGAACCCCCTGGGGGGACAAAACTTCAAGGCTGAACCCCAATTTTTCTGGAACAGAGGGATGTGTGCAAGTGCAAATGTGGGAGCCAGCAGGAAACTTTTTATACCCCCCCTTCTTCATTAAAATGTTCTACCCATCATATCATGCTTACCCTGTCACACATAGCTATCCCCTTACTCTCCATGAACCCCAATTTCTCTGTAAGAAAAGAGAAATGTGAAACCTAGGACGCCATGAATTTTTTGGACGATGTCTGAGTTTGGAACTTCTTTGGCTGCGGGGACCCACTGTGGCGCCATTCCTTTGACTGTTCCTTGCTTTCAGGATCATGAATCCCTGAGAAGGGCCAAGGCGCAGAGTCTAAGCAGTATTCAGGTCTTCTCCAGAGCCTCTGATAGTGAGGATGTTGCGCAGCTGGGTACTGCCAGGTTGCGGTCCTTGGACACACCAAGGTGGGCAAAACATGGTACCAAATCACAAAGCAGAATGATAGTCGAGGAAGACCAGGGTCGAGGCAGGCAGCAAGCAAGAGAGGTCATTGCCAGGGATGCTGGAGACAGACACCAGTGACGCAGGGGCCACTGTGGGCACAGGGAACACAGGAGACACTGGAATCAACAGGAGGCACAGGAGACTCAGGGAGCTGAGCAGAGGAAACACTGAATTAAGCACCAGGTGAACAGGAACTAACTCAACAGAACTAGGGGCTCGGCACAATGGAGACACGTTGCACAAACACTGAGTCCACTGTGTGAGATAGCTAAATAGCCAGGGATAGTTAAGAGGCTATTTTCTGATTGGCCAGTGGATTGGACAGAATTGATAAAGCTTGGAAACAGAGGCACGCCCACAGTCAGAACTGCCCGCATGCGCAGGAGAGAGGTGTCTGCTCTTTAGTGAGGAAGATGTAAGTGTGACAAGTACCACCATTTTCTTTCTAGAGAAAGGAAGAGGAAAGCTTTACAGAAGATAAAGGACATGCTCAGACAAAATACAAACTGCATATGATTGAATACGTGAGCATATAAGATAGCATATTGGGTTTTAGTAAACTAATAGGAATTATTTAAATGAAACTCCTTAAAAAATACTTTCACTATAACATGAAAGAGTAGTATCATGCTGTTCAAACTTAAATATGCAAAGTAATGCCAAAAAAGTTTTAGAACGTAACATTTCAAATGAAATGACTTTGGAAAATGAAAACTTTTGGGCTGAACTAGTACAGACTGCCATAAAGCAATTTTAAGATTGATTTGCTGGACTACTGTCAGCAAGAAGCTGTCAGTCATGCAG
>NC_092861.1:59988550-59990846 GCF_032062135.1 Pyxicephalus adspersus
AAAAAAAAGGTCTTTACAATTTAAGGTCACATTCCAGATAGAGAAGAATTGGACTAGAGCAAACAGCAGGATATTCAGAAAGTTCAAGAAGGCCTTAGGATGTTCTTGGGATCTCAAAGCCTCACACATCCTCAAGGGATCCTCTATTTAGCTTTAGTTGACATTAGAGATAACCAGATTTACATTGTCATAAGCTGAATCATTTGTCACTCTAAGATCTAAATCTGCCCAATCTGGAATTCCCAATGTGGAGAAGGAATGACTTCAGTTGGAATTCTGGGACAAAGGTCTTCAGAATTTTCTATGTCTCTCTGGACTCCAAATTTGTGAAACAATTTCAAGGTCTTCCAGATGGGTGTCCCACCCCTGACCATGTTCTAGGCTATTGCATGGTTTGGGATATCTGGATGTCCCAATGCAGGGACAATCATACTGAACTAAGGACGTCATACTAGACTAAGGCCTTACTCTAGAAAGGCCTCAGAAGATCATGGACACAATTCACAATAAGGATGCAAGATAATGCAAAGTTATATTGAATGTGAGGAAACTGTTGGAAAGAGTTTGGTGAACAGGCTTATTTAAGCCACTCTTCTACAAAATAAGCAGTCACATGAGCTTCCGAAGAGTAGAAATCAGGATTTGTCTGTGGTGAAGGAGCATGTCTCTGTCTGAAGAGGAACCAGAATATGAATTAAGACTTTGACAAAGTTTCTAGAGGACATTGACCATAGGAAAGAGGTGAATTAAAGGTATTTTTTGTTCACCACAAACCAGAGGTAACGCTGGTGTAAGGCCCCGGTCAGCACCACTCCTCACCAGACACCAGTCCCCCAATCTAACACCGCAGTCTTCACCTTTAGTAAGCCCCCACTCACCCTTGGTTGCATCTCCCAGTAATCGGTTGCCCCCAGGACTTAATACGCAAGGGATTGTGTCTGGGGATGGTGTGGCAGCAAGCCAGGAGCCAACAGATAGAGCGGTATTTCAGAGCCAGAATTCAGAGCAGATGTCATACACAGAGTATTTGTTCACCAAACAAAATACACAAGGGCAAAACACAAACAGTGTCGGGGTCACAGGCAAAAGGTCAGTGCAGGCTGCATACAAACATACATACAAACAATAGGTCAGGAACAGGCAAGGTCAGCAACAGTAAATCAGACGAACACACACTTCAGCATAGTTTAGCCCAGCTATAGGCTACAACAGGCACAGGTGCCTGGGAGCATAGGGAGTTTAAAGTCCCAGCAGCCAATAGCAGTGCAGGACTGAGTCATGAGCTGATCAGCCTCTAGAATCCCTTTCAGCTGTGCGCAGCCTAACAATGAATGCTGGGGATGCCAAGAATCCATCAGGCTGCATGGCTAAAGAGAAGCAGGGGCTGCTGTTATCATAGTTTTCCTGGCTGCTGCAAATGACATCGCTGGGCAGAATAAACAGTGTTTAATACTGCGATGACGCACAGCATGCAGTCGCTGGACAGATGAGTATCTTCAAACAGCTGGTGTTCTGGCTGGGTGAGAATGTACAAATATTGTTATATATGTTCTATAGATCTAATGACAGTGTTAAACAGCGAGGATGATGGAGTGTAACAACTCAAACCTCTCCAAATAGATGCAGCTTCTTTAAATTTACACCAACCTTTGTTGGTATATAGGCGAGTAATACCCCATTAAACCTTCTGATGGAGGAACTCTTGGAGTAGGAGCATGCAAAGATTCTCTCGCGGGCCTTCACTTTTTCCTGGGAGTTTCACAGTGAAGGTAAAAAAAATAAAGTTATATGTGGGGGCCTTTTTAAACAGTCAGTAATCACACAGACTGATGGTGGACATGACCCAAGGGTGCTAACAATGTTCCACCCAAACATACACTAAGGCTTTTGTCCTTTCTCCTACTGCATGGGTCTAAGAGGGCCAAAAGTCATCTAGTGGGACCTTTGGACCAGGACGAATCTGAAGGCTGGCATTGATATCCAGGCTTATCACAAATGCATCCAATATAGAGGGATCGTGGAAGAAAGCAGACTCAGGGAGACTCACAAGGGATCCAATTCATCACATTAAGTGCAAAAAACACAAAATTTAGCCTCCTGGCTCTGGTCTATCAGACCAAACTGTGGGAGATCTGCTTGCAGCTCACAGGCTGCACACAGCCTTTGCAGCTGGCTGTTACAAGTTGCCTCCCCTCAGCTGGTGACACTGGATTACCTGGTGTCCAGAATCTAAGTGACCCCCGGTCTTCACCGGTGCACAGAATTCACACAAAGAATCCAAACAAACAACTAGCTG